>NC_056727.1:210593638-210746138 GCF_019279795.1 Protopterus annectens | reverse complement strand
TTAAACCAAGTTTAGTGAGTTTATCTATAATTCCAGAGTGGGGGATGGTGTTGAAAGCCTTGGCGAGATCTAGATAGGCTGTGTGAATCACCTTACCCTCATCTACGGCTTTGGTGACTGCTTCAAAGAAGTCTATCAGGTTTAGGAGACATGATCTGCTTTTACAAACCCGACCCGGATAGGGTCCAGAGTTTGGAGATTACCAATGTCATTGTTTATAAGTTCCATGATGATACATTCCATAGCCTTGCAAACCAGGCTCATCAGGCTAATGGGGTGGTAGTTCTCGGGGGCCATGGTGGCTTCCCCTTTGTGGAGTGGGATAACAGTTGCTGTGCACCATTCAGTGGGCACAAAGCCTGAGGTGAGGCTATGATTGAACATGGTACTTAGGTGGGGTACCAGTTTGTTCTGTAGTTCATGTAGAACACAGCCTGGGATGTTGTCAGGTCCCATGGATGCTGTGTTCTTGGCTTTGGAGATGGTGTTTTTTACCTGTGCAGCCATGATTACTGGAACTTTGCATTCTTCCAGTATAGAGATGGGCCCTTTAGGAGATGAGAGATGGGTAAAGTTAGCACTGAACCTATCTGCCAAGATGTTGGCAGTATCAGTTGGTTCTGTATATTTAGTAGCATTGTGCTGTAAGTCAGAGCAGATCTGAGAGTTGCCATTGAGATTTTTGACATAGCTATAGAATGCTTTGTGGTTGTCTTTAGAATCAGTGGAGATTTTGTTTTCGTAGCTAGCTTTGGAGGATTTTATGAGGGATCTTGGCTTCTTACTGAGGCTGACCAGGGAGTTCCTCCAGTCATGGGATTTTACTCTTTTTTGCAACAGTTTCTTTCTTCTGTTGTAGAGTTTGTTTATAGCAGGGGACCACCAGATTGGCTTCCTTTTTTTGAGGGATAGCATCTTGCTTCTGTTAGGGATTGCATGATTCATGCACCCATGTAAGTGCTTATAAAGTGCAACTGTGTAGGATTCAGCAGTCATACCTCTATTGTCCATCAGCATGGGTGTCGTGAAGTCTGCCACTTCTGTCTTAAGAAGCGTGAAGTTGACTTTGGAGAATTTTTTTTATGGTGGATTCCCTAATGGGGGATGTGGGTGGGATGTGGATGTCTAGGGTGATTTGCTTGTGCTCGGATCTGACCAACAAGGAATTGACCTTTGGTGTGGAACAGTGGTCACTCATGTTGGTAATGACCAGGTCTAGGATATTGCTGCCCCTGGTGGGGGTGTGGATAAGTTGATCCAAGGTGTTGGAATTTATGAATTCAAGAAAAAGTTGAGCATAAGAGTTGGTACATGAGTAGTTTTCCCAGTTAATGGTGGGGTAGTTGAAATCGCCCATTATTAGGGTGTTAGGCTGTACCCTAATATTTTCCAGTGTATCAAGAAATGAGGAGTGGGAATCCTGGGGCATGGTGGGGGATCTGTAGCAAGCTACAGTTTGGATTGCTGTCTTGCCCAGAGTTAGTTGCACTTGGATAATCTCTGATGCATGATGCTGAGCAACTAGCCTGGAGGTGTGGCTATCCTTACTGAATATGGACATGCCTCCGCCTTTAGTACTTTGGTCCAGGTTTGGTGGCCGAAAGGTGTGGTATGAATTATAGCCTGGTAATACAGGGTTGCTCTCTGGAGCCTTGAATCAAGTCTCTGTCACTGCACAGATGTCGATGTTCTCCATTTTAAGGAGTGTCTCGAGTGAGTACATTTTGAGGTTTAGATTTCTAGCATTAAGTAGCAGTACCCTCAGATTTTGCTTGCTTGTACCTGTTACAGTGGTGAATTTGTCATTTGAATCTTGCCTAAAAAGGCACTATGGGGTGGCAAGAGTCTTAGCCAGTATCCAGAATCCCAAGGGCGACAGGTGTAGGCCATCTCTGGCAAAGCATCATGGTTTGTCGATCATGTCATCCCTGGCAGACAGATACTAGATTCCCTTAGAATGACACCAGAAGCTTAGCCAATTGTTGAAGTCAATCATTTTCTCCTTGTACTGTGGTATCATTTTGAGTTATGGCAGGATGATACTCAGGGCTAGGGCCATACATGCCTGGACTACAAGATCGGACAGCTCCTCCATGTCTCTTTTCATGTAGTCCAGTGAGGTATGTCTCAGGTCATTCACACTAACATGGACAATGACAGAGTCATATTTGTACTTGTTGTGGAGTGACCTGAGTGCATGCATTATGTGGTGGATCCTGGCACCTGACAGGCAGCTGACAGTAACATTGTCCTTGTTTAGCCTGGTGAGTGGAACATCAGTGTGCCTAACTATAAAGTCACCCATGACTAGAGTGTTGGGTACGTTGTTGTGCCTTATGGGCTGTGGTTGAGTGGCACACTGAGTTTGTGGGCTATGTGTCATTTGGGTTGTGTTGGGGGGGGTGGAGGTTGCTTGCATTTCTGCTTTGGAGGTCCCTGTTGCTTGGGTAGATTTTTTTTGAGTGCCACCACGAATGCAGGTGGGTGTTTTGTGTTTCTGTATGTGTGTTTTGGTGGTGTAGGTTTTAAGGGACTATGTGATGAGTGTGGTGTGGTGCAAGTGTTTACCTTCTCCTCTTGACTGTCTAGTCCAGTCTTGGGTGAAGAGAGCTTTGCTTCCAGTTTGGCTATATAAGTGCATCTCTCACAGGTTGTAGTGTTGGGTGGTAGGAGGAGATGGTTGTCTGTGTACCTGAGGCAATTGCTGCATTGCCCCAAGATGCCCAGATTCATCAGGTAGACAGGAGAAAACAAAGGGAGCTGACCCTTAGACATGCCTGGATAGGTGCTTATTTATTAAGTACTAAAAACTATTTTCCTCTAGACAAGTGAGGAAAGTTGAGTGCTGTAGTAATTTGTAGCTTATTCTGTGTTTACAATGAGTTTTGAACAAGTGCTGAGCTCAAAGAAACAGATTTGAGTGCTGAAACTAGAAAATTGGCTAGTTCTAAGAAATAAAATTAAGCTAGAAGGCTTCCCGCCAACACAGAAAAGCTTGGGGGCTCAGAAGCTTACAAACAGTCCTGGATACAGCAAATCTGTATCTGGAGTAGACGACTTACAGTAAAGGCAGGTAACAAGCTTAGAAAAAACATCTATATATATATATATATATATATATATATATATATATATATATATATATATATATATTTTTTTTTTTGGAAAGGGGAAAGGAGGAGCAGAAGCTAATTGGGTTGGCATTCTCAAATATTCTCCCTGGATTAGGTAGAATGAGGTAATGACATTTTTCTTGGAGGAGTGTCCCAGATCAAATTTACTGTAGGAGCGGGCAACTGCAAAGCCACCAAGTATAAAAACAGGATACCAATAGGGAGGGAGGGTAGGAAACAAAAATCAGAACAAACAAACCCAACCAGATGCTTAAAAATTGTAGAAAATTCTAGTTAATACCTCACACACAGTGAGTAAAAGAAAAGTGCTATAAATAACTCATCAATAAGCAAAAAAACGGATACTTAATGTTATATATCACAGATTAGTTAGCTCAGAGCCCTTCCTCCGACACACTTCAAATTTAAGGACTCATTTAAAGATAAAGCCTTTTTACTAACACAACACACTCACATTAATAATTCGAAAGGGATGTTCACTTGTGGCACGTGCGTGGCGTGTAATTTTATCCTCACAGGTGACAATTACTGTTTTACACATTGTAATGTGCCTGTATTTTTAAAAAAAAGCTTCAATTGTAATAGCACTATGGTGGTGTATGCAGCTATATGCACATCCTGTTCCTGTTTTTACATAGGAAAACCCACTAGAAAATTAAATGATAGAATAAAGGGACACAATGCTGCCATTAGATCTAAAGATCCATCCAATGCTTTGGGAAAACACAGCATTTCTTGTACTAATTTTTCTATGTGTAAATTCCAGGTGCTAGAACAAGTGGATAATTTTTTTGGAGATGCTGATGGTCTTTTACAAGTTCTAGAATTAAAATGGCAGCTTTATTTAGAAGCTGATTACCACCCTGGGTTAAATGAGTCCTTAAATTTGAAGTGTGTGTTAAAATGTACGCAGTAATATAGTTAATGTTTTATGTATTATGTAAATTTTAAGTGTTCTTTTCTCATGTTCCTATTTGTTACAACATTATTTGTTTGCCTATTGTTTATGGTTTCCCATTGGGTGTATTTCATGCTTATATAGTAAGTGGAATGCTTAATTTATTAATTCGGAAGAAGTTCCTACACAATAAAGGACGAAAGCTCGATCTATAATGAGGGTCTTTGTATTTTTTTATTTTGTTTATTTTTTTTCATTTTTTAAGTGTTTAAGTGAGAAGTTTCTGCTGTATATTTAATAGTTTATTCTGCCTTTAATCGGTTGCATACACACACACACACACACACACACACACATATATATATATATATATATATACACATGTATATATATATATATATATATATATATATATATATATATATATATATATATATATATATATATATATATATATATATATATATATAAAATACATATGCACACACACATATATATATATATATATATACAAAAAATAAACATATATATAAATATATATATATATATATATATATATATATACATATACATATATATATATATATATATATATATATATATATATATATATATATATATATATATATATATATATATATATATATATATATATATATATATATATATATATATATATATGTATATATATATATGTATATATATATATATATATATATATATATATATATATATATAAAACAACCATTTTTTCAAAATGCAGAAGAACTAGATAAATATAAAGCATAAACTTCTTTCTAAAATAATAAAAACAATAACCCTCAAAGTCGATCAAGCTTTCGTCCTTTATTGTGTAGGAACTTCTTCAGAATGAATGAATTAAGCTTTCCACTTACTTATAAGCTTAGATAATAAACAATGGGAAACTGTAAACAAAGTGTACATAAACAAATGTTGTACCAAATCAAAACCTCTGTAAGGAACAGTAAATATTTACATAATGAAATGATGTACCAAATCAAAACCTGTGTGAGGAACACTAAATATTTACATAATGAAATGATTTACCAAATCAAAACCTGTGTGAGGAACACTAAATATTTATATAATGAATAAAACATGAGAGAAATTACTGCATCCATTTTAACACACATTTTAGACTCAAGGATTAATTTAAACGAGGGTGGTAGTCAGCTTCTAAATGAAGTTGCCATTTCAACTCAAGAACTTGCAAAAGACCATCTGCATCTCCAAAAAAGTTATCTACCTGTTCTAACACTAGAAATTTGCACATGGAAAATTATTACAAGACAAGTTGTGTTTGCCCAGGGCATTAGAAGAATCTTTAGATCGAATAGCAGCATAGTGTTCTTTTATCCTGTCACTTAATTTTCTAGTAGTCTTTCCTATGTAAAAACATGAGCAGGACGTGCAAATAGCTGCGTATACTACCATGGTGCTGTTACAGATATAAGCTTTCTTAAACAATACTGTCACATTACAATGTGTGAAACAGTACTTGTCACCTGTGAAAATAAAATTACAAGCCACACATTTGCCGCAAGTGAACATTCCTTTGGAATCATTGACAGGAATGTGTTGAGACAGTAAAAAAGGTTTGTCTTTACCTTCAAACATAGATTTGAATGTTTTGGCCTTTTTTGAAAGAAAACTTGGGAGCAGGCCCTATAATTTCTCTAATAGAATTGTCACTAGACAGAATTCTCCAATTATTAGTCAATATACTCCTGATGTTTTGCACATACCTGCTAATAGGTAAAGCAAAACTAGATGACCAACTGTTGTCATCATCAGTAGAACTGTTTCTGTTAGGTACAAAACCATATCTTAAAATAGGTTTAAATCTACTGTGCCTGTTACATCTAATATCATTCCTGATACTGTTAACCAAATGAAAAGGATAATTTTTCTGCATGAAGAGCAAAGATAAAATATTACATTCAGTTTCAAAAATAGTATCATCACTTATTAATCTGGATAATCTAACAAACACTCCTTTTACTTCGTTCCTCTTCATGAACCAAGGGTTTTGACTGTTGTAGTCCAAATAGCTATTTCTATACGTTTTCTTCCTAAAAATGTTGGAAGAAAGGACACCAGAAGTTTTTTTCGATAGATAAGGTGGTATCTAAAAAAGACACAGTGGGACCCTTCCCTGCTAAAACAAATTGAAGGAATCCAATACTCTCAGACAAGGAATTAATGAATAACTCAAGCTGCTTGTCAGAGCCCTTCCAAGCAAAAAATATGTTGTCAATAAAATGACAATAATGTTCTGTAAGTTCAAAACCAGGAAGGTGTACAAGGGTATCTAATTCTCATTCACTCAGTGCTACATTTGCAAAAGCTGGGGCCATTTTAGTGCCCATGGCAACTCCTCTAACTTGTTTGAAGATGTTATTATTAAAATGAAATAAATTATTATCTAAAACCAAAGTCATGAGAGTGTGTAAGGTGTCAATTCTGGCTTTAGGAAACTTCATGAACTTGTGTAGAAAATGTTTAACATAATTAAGCCCTTCCTGGTGGGGAATGCTAGTGTATATATATATATATATGTATATATATATATATAGATATATATATATGTATATATATATATATAGATATATATATATGTGTATATATATATATATATATATATATATATATATATATATATATACACATGTGTATATATAAATATATATATATACATATATATATATAAATATATATATACATATATATATTTATAAAACACAGAAACAGTAGTTCCCAAAATAAAATGAGAAAATAATGCTCCTTGAACTGGAACTGTTAAAACAGACTTCTGTTAGCTGCGACAAGTTGTGTCATTAAATTAGTCCATCACGTTACATGCGCATCATGGGTAATCCAAACAAAACAGCAGCATAAAGTATCATTCAACAGCTAATCCAACAGCAAACAAAGTTTGGCTTGGTCATGAAATTAATTGGATTAGCTGTTGAATGATACTTTATGCTGCTACTGTTTCGTTTGGATTACTTACATGACCATGCCTATCATGCTTGTTGATGGACTAGATTTCTACTGACACACAACTTTGTCGCTGTGCCTCCCTCAGCAGAAGTTTTCTGTGAGTATTTTTCAATTTTTAATTTTGGTAGTTCCACGCGGAAGGGTATTATTTTTCTCATATATATATATATATATATATATATATATATATATATATATATATATATATATATATATATATATATATATATATATATATATATATATATATATATATATATATATATATATATATATATATATATATATATATATACATACACAGCATATGCACAGCAGCAGAGAGAGAGAGCAGACACATGCATATGCCATGTATAAAATATATATATACAGGAAAGAAAATATATATATATATAAGGAAGGAGTGGAGATGAAGATTGGGAACTACTGAACATGGAGGAGAGAATATAAACAGTAGGAAGAAAGAAATATGGACAGGCACATGGTATGGAGGAAGGACACTGAAAGATATGGAAAATAATAAGGAAAATAAAGAGTAGGAGGAATATAAATATGGAAAGAATAGCAGACAAGTGGAATATAATAGAAAAATAATTATGCAGTAGCATATAAGGAGGGTGGGAGATAAATAAAAGGAAATATAAAAAATATGGAAAGAAGGAAGGAAGGATATAATGAAGGAAATATAGTGGATGGAGAGGAATGGAAGGAACAGAAGAATACAGGAAGTGTATGAAAGATGGAAGGAAAGGAAGGAATGGATGGAAGGGAGATGGAGGAAAGGGAAGATGTGGATGGTATGGAATGGATGGTGGATGGAGAAGTAATATAATAGGTGACACAGATGGGAACAGAAAGGAGGAAACATGGAAGGAAGGAAGGGTGGATGCAGTAGTAGGCTGGGAAAGCAGATGGAGGAAGTGCAGGGGGGTGGCAAGCGTGCAATGGCTATTTTAGCCATGGGGTGGGGAGGTAGCTGCTTTTAGTCCATGAGTGAGCAGAGTTTTGTTGATGGTTTCCTGATAGTCCGGCTAATATGGAGGTCATCAAATTTTAAATAGTTATCTATTATAACACCTAGCACCTTGGTAATTAAATCAGGGAAATAATAATCTGTCCCATCGCTAGTTTGATGGTAAAGGAGAAGGGTAAGGACCTCTGGGTTGGTGGAAGAAATATAAGCAGTTTGGTTTTTTAGACTGAGTAGTAGGCTTAATGCTTGATAGCCAATTTCTACCACAGAAAAAAAGTAGTCTGGGTGTCCCTTTTAGACTTCATCTGGTGATGTAGCTGAGCAGATTAAAGTGAGCTACCAGCATACTGGACACAGTTGATGTTTGGTATGATGGTTGGAAGATCATTAATAAAGATGAAAAACAATAGTGGTCCTAGCATGGAGCCTTGTGGATCTCCACAGTAACAATGGGTAATAGATTTGTTTCAGCCTTGCCAAATGACTGCTTGTTTCCTGTCATGGAGATAGGGATTTAAAACCAAAAGAAGGGCAATTGGGATGTAGTCTAAATGTCTGCAGGGTAGAGATCATAAGGTGATAGCTCCACTCATGTCAAAATGCCTTGGAGAGGTCTAGGAAGAGTGCAGGATGAGGTGCTGGCCATTGTTATGCTGGTTCACAATAGTGCTAGTGAAGGATAGTAGGGCAGAGGTAGTACTATGATGTGATCAAAACCATGATGGGTAATCAGCCATTAAGTCATTTTGGATTAGGGTGTTGCATGTTGTTTTGTGTACACATTTCTCCATAATCTTGGCTAGTGGGAGAGTATGGCTATGGGTCTCAGGAAGTTGAGTATTCAGTGGAGGGACTCCCTTATGTAGTGGAATAACATAAGATGTTTTCCAAATTATGGGAATTCCCTTTGGCTCGAAATGGCTCTTTGCTGATTAGTATGGAGATGGGATAGGCAACAGTGCCAGCTGTCAATTGTAGATATTCTTGCTGGGAGTTGGTCACAGATAGAGTGGTGGGCTCTTTTAGTTTTGAGAAGCTTGGTAAACATAGGAGGTAGGTACAGCTGAAAGCAAAATACATTTTGGGCACCAGAGTTATTGTTGTTTCTTCCAGGGTACTTTGAGGTGCTGTTTGCAAGAGCTTGAATGGCTCCCAGTAAAAATGATTGAAGCCATCAGCTTAATCTGTCTGGTGGTTTTATTAGAGTTAGCAGCCATTAAATAGGTTTCCACCTCGGATATGCAATTCTGTTGATCCCAGCCCAGAATTTTGAGGATTATTCTGATTATTCACCTGTAGTCAATATAATAGTCTTTTTAATGAGTAGGACAAGTCTTTTGTATCATCTCTTTGCCTGTCTGTATTTGTTATGATCCTGATTTTGTGAAGTTCGCCAGGTGGCCCATAGTTTGTTTCCTACTAGAGATTTTGTCCTTGTTTCTTTGGAGCTAGGGACATTGTTTCCTTTTGTTCCCTTTATGGCTTATCGGAGCATGTAGGTCTATGATTTCTATAAATTTGTTGTTAATGTTAGAGCCTCCAAGGTAAGATGCTTTAGTATAGTCCAGTTGCAGGACTTTAAGTCTCCAGTTGTTTGGCAGGACTGGGTCTCTCTCTTTTGGTTTAACCCTACTCTTTCCAAGCAATGTGATGGGTTGGATTTAATTTTATTTAATTACATAGGTTAGGAAGGATCACTTAGATCGTCTGGGAGGGTGCCCAGTAGTTTAGGGTTTCTATTTACAAGCATCCAATCCAGTATACTCCCTTTATGTGGATCAAGCTTGTCAATCCTAGGGGAGACCATTTTTGAGTGAATGTGTGAAGCTAATATGAGTGGAGGGGACTTTTGATTGAACAGGAGTCCCAGTCCACATTAAAGTCCCAAAATCAGAGGCCCCCAGGACACCTGAGAGGATAGCCATAGAAGGAGATCCCTCCATTGTAGCCATGACTTATCCCTGGGGAATGTACACACAGATGATATTAATACTTTAGACTTTTATCCAGACGCATCTTTATATTAACATTCAGATTGTTGAGACATACATATGACATATACATACATATACATATCCATACATACACATACATACATACATATAAATCAGAGACACACATATGAGACACGAGAGAGAGAGACCAGAGAGAGAGACAGAGAGAGAGAGAGAGACAGAGGCACAGACACAGCTGGACACAACGCAGAAGGACAGATCAGACACAAGACCGGACACACCACAAGGACGGACGGCCAAGGCACAGAAGCAAGGAAAGAAAAGAAGGAAAGCAGTGGCACAAGTGGTGAAAGGAAAGCATGGAGTGGTGGATGGACCCCAGGTGGAGCCGGATAAGGAAGGACACAGTGGTGGAGCCAGGAAATGGACCACACAGACGGAAATGCATGGAGGTCAGAGCCGAGACAGGAAAGAAATGGTATAAGGACGGAGGACGGAGAAAGAGAGGAGCAGAGAGAGGCATATGGATAGAGAGAGACAGAAGGAGAGAGAGAGGAGAGAGAAAGAGGAGAGTGAGAGAGAGAGAGAGAGAGAGAGCATAGGAGGATTAAGGAATGGATGAAATATATGGTATCTCTGGAAATAGATAACAGTGCAGGAATGGAAATAGGGAAGTAATATAATGGAAGGGTGGTGGAATGGAATGGAGTGGCATGGATAACAGTGGTGGAATAATCATGAAGGGATTCACACCCAGATCAGGGAGGTCATCGTGCCCTTTACCTATCCCTCATCAGGCCTATAATTGAATGATACCGCCCCCTTTGGCACCTACCAGCCACCCGCAGCAACTGGAAAGACCCCAAAAAGCACCTCACCAAGAGGATCAGGGCCCAACAGATGCCATATGCTGCCCATTAAAGAACTCCAGCTCTACTCCAGTGGCATACCACCTGCCCAGAGGCGATCTGTGCCTGGATCGTGATAAAACCATTTCCAACCTGGAATTAATGGACATGCTGCACCAAAGAAAATCCAGAATCCCATCGAAAGCTATGCCCTCGAGAGACCTGAACCTCAGCACTGAAATAAATAGATACGCTGAGGGACACAAATCTACAACCCAGCTAGCTCCCCTTCACCTTGGAATAAAAATCCCAGTCCAGGTTAGGCAGAGTCCCCATTGACTCTCTTCAAGAGGAACTTTGATGAGTGGATGGGAGATCGAGGGTTTTAATCTAGGGTATCACTCTGTGTCAATTGTTAGACAGAGGCAATGGTATACTAACCCCAAAAAAAAAGGGCATAGCAAAATTAATTTAAAATGGTGGCGAAATAAACACACCTATTAGCTTATAAATCGCCCTAGGGCAGATAGCCTAGGGCATGAACCTATGAACCCATGAACCCATATATATATATATATATATATATATATACATACATGTACGTGTATAGATATATATATATATATATATATATATATATATATATATATATATATATATATATATACATTACGCATATATATAACCCAGCCACTGGGGACGCAATGCTTCAGCGCATTTCCTTTGTGCCGTATCCCAGTCGGGATAGTTAAATGGGGAGGGTTGTTAGGAAGGCATCCGACATAAAACTCGGCCAAACATTCGCGCAGACACCAAGAAAATTTTTATACCAGATTGGTCGAGGGCCTGGTTATCAAATGACCGCTTCACCAGTACCGTTACCCACAGGGCGCTACGGAAATTGGGTCGCCATCAAGGAGGAGAAGAGGCGGAAGACATTACCGGCTATGGGGAAGAGAGGAGAAAGAAGCAGGACCGTGGTAGTGAGGGTCAGAACTTGAATGCTGTCACTAAGGACTGCAAGCAGGAAGAGATCTAGATTGATAAGGATGGACAGAAGGAAGGCTGGTATATTATGCGCAAGAGAATCGATGGAAGGGGAGGGCTAGGGTGCATCAGGGAGGTAGGTTAAAATTCATTTTATCATGGTGTGGATTGGAGGAGAAATGGCATAGGAGCATTCTGAAGCTGAAACAGCATGCTGAGAGTGTTTTGGAGGTGAAAAGAGTGTGTCGGACAGAGTGGGGATGTTTGCGAAGTTGGAAACTGATGGCGTAATGATGAATGTTGTTAGTGCATACGCTCCAATGTTGGTCCGGGTAAATGGATGAGAAAGAAAATCTTGGAGTGAATCTGATGAAGTGGTGATGACTGTACCCAAGGGCGCAGAGAGTGGTGATTGGAGCAGATTTCAAATAAGTACGTTGGTGAAGGGAACAGAGGGGACAGGAAGTGATGGGTATGTATGGCGTTAAAAAAAAAAAAAAAGGAATGCAGAAGGTCAGATGGTAGTGGATTTTGCTAAAAGGATGGACACATAGCTGTGGTGTGAATACATATTTTAACAAGAGGGAGGAGCATAGGGCGACACACAAGAGTGGAGGAAGATGCACACAGGTGGATTTGCATCTTACGTAGGAGGGCCAGTTTGAAGGAGATTGGAGACTGTAAAGTGGGTGGACTGGAGAAAATGTAGAAGTTAGGGCAGCATAGGATAAAGTGGTTTGTGGTGGATGACGCTTTGGCTATCAAGTTATATGATGAGTGTGAGGGCAGCACCCGCTGACCGCTGGTGGAAATTGAAAGAGTGGGTAATTGGTGAGGTGGAGCCCGTGGGATGATTTGGCGCAAGCACTATGGCAGTGAAGAGTTACCTAAATAGCTGGGTAACTAAAGCAGAGCCAGTAAGGGAGACGGCCAGGAAAGGCAGTTTGGTATCACATCTGGACAGAGGAAGGACGACAAGGAGACATGGTGGTGGAATGAAGAAGCACATGAGAGTGATACAGAGAAAGAGGCTGGCGCCAGGCCATGGGATTGTCAGAGAGGATGAAGAAAGTAGACAGGAGTATAAGGAGAGGATGTAATGGCAAAGAGGGAGGTGGCGTAAAGGCTAAGGATGGGCGCGCTATGAAGAGAAGGAAAGGTGGACACTGAGGAGGGAGAAAAGGACCTATACCCCATCACGACAGAGGGACTGGTCAGGGAAAAGATGTGCAGCAGGTAAAGATGATAAAGGATAATGAGGGGAAACATACCTCACAAGTGAGGAGAGGTGTTGAGGAGATGGAAAGAGCACTTGAGGGGCTGATGAATGAAGAGAATGAGAGGGAAAGAAGGTTGGATGATGTAGGATAGCGGAATCATGAAGCACAATGGATTAGCGCGAGGAAGCAAGGATAGCCATGAAGAGAATGAAGAATGGAAAGGCTGTTGGCCCAGATGACATACCTGTGGAAGCTAATGGAGGTAAGCTTTGAAAGGGAAATGGCAGTGGAGTTTTAAACCAGATTGTTTAATGAAATCTTGGAAAGTGAGAGGATGCCCTGAGGAATAGGAGAGAAAGTTTGCACCACTTAAGAATAAGGGTGATGTGCAGTGAGCTGCAGTAACTACAGAGGGATTAAACTGATCAGTCAGCAGCATGAAGCTATGGGGAAAGAGTAACAAAGCAAGGTTAAGCATGGGACGATGATTAGTGATCAGCAGTGCATGGTTTCATGCCAGGAAAGAGCAATTACAGATGCAATCTCTTTGCTCTGAGAACAAGCTGATGGAGCAAAGTACAGAGAATGTCAGAAGGAGCTGTACTTGTGTTTTTGTAGAGTGACGGATGCTTTTAAGGTGGGAGGTGGGTTACATCAAGGATCAGCTCTGAGCCCTTTCTTATTTGCAATGGTGATGGACACAGGTTGACAGATCTAGATCAGACAGGAGTCCCTGTGGACTATGATGTTTGCAGATGACATTGTGGATCTGCTGTAGTGAGAGTAGGGAACAGGTGGGAGGAGACCCTAGGAGAGATGGAGACATGCCTCTAGAGAGAAGAGGAATGAAGGTCAGCAGGACTAAGACAGAATATATGTGTGTGAAATGAGAGGGAGGATAAAGGAATGGTGAGGATGCAAGGAGTAGAGGTATGTATGTGGATGAGTTTAAATACTTGGGGTCAATAGTTTAGGAGTAACGGTGAGTGTGGGAAGAGAGGAAGAAGAGAGTACAGGTAGGATGGAGGGTGAGAAGAGACAGGGAGGGATTTGTGACAGACTTGTACCTGTAAAAGAGTGAAAGGAAGGCCTTACAAGTGGGTAGTGGAGACTAGCTTAAAGAAGTGGGTTGGAGACAGTGGCATTGGACAAAAAGGTGGAGTTTGAGCTGGAGGAATGAAGATAAAGTAGAATGGAATGGTGGACAGGGAAGGAAGGTGGAGACAGTAATGGAGCAGAATGGATATGGATAAAGGGAGAAAGATGTGGATGGAAGCACAGGGAAGAGAAAGATAAGTGGATGGAGAGAGGGTGGTGGAAGGATAGATGGAGGAAAACGGGAAACATAAGTGATCCATTGGTATGACCCCCTAAAACGGAAACCTCCAAAGAAGACGACGACGACTTGACACACGCATCACACACACACACACATACACACATACATACACACACACACGCACACACACATACAACACACACACACACACACACACGCACTGCATGCATTACACACATACATACACACATACATACACATACATACTGCACGTATACATACATACAGCACACACACATACACACAGACACAGAGAAAGACAGCACACACACATGCACAGCAGGCATGAGAGGCAGCACAAACAGTGGCACACACACAGAGAGAGAGGGAGCCACACACCGACACCACACACACTGACAAATGACGGACACAGGAATCACGGAGGCAGGAGAGAGAACGGAGATGGACAACTGACACGAGCCGACCACCGACAGCAGGACCCCAGAGCTGAGAGAGAGAGAGAGACAGAGAGAGAGACGACGAGAGACATAATGTGTGTGTGAGACAGAGACAGGCAGACAGGCATGTATATATATATATACAGGAGAGACAGGCAGGACAGAGGCAGTGCAGACAGGCCACAGAGAGACACAGAATCCCAGATCAATCCCAGGAACATACACACAGAAAATACACAGACCGGACCCGACCCCACAGAGGACACACACACGAGATCAGAGCCGGAGGATACAGACACAGACATAGACATACAGACAGGCATATATATACAGGAGGAGAGAGACAGAGACACAGGAGGAAAAGAGGAGGAAAGAGACATACATGAGAGAGAGAGACAGAGACAGAGACATATATATATATATAGATAGATATATACACAGAGGAGAGAGAGAGAGAGAGAGAGGAGAGAGAGAGAGATATATATATATATATATATATATATATAGAGGAGAGAGAGAGAGAGAGAGAGAGAGAGAGGAAAGAGGAAACAGGAGAGGAAGGGGAAGGAATGGATGGAATGGAGGAAAGGAGAGAGACAGAAGGAAAGGATATAGTGGATAATGGATGGAGCCATGAAGGCAATGGAAGGAATGGATGGAGCCAGAGTGGAGCAGGGACGAAACTTAGAAAATGAAAGGAGAGAAAGGAGTGGATGGAGGAGGACTTATGGAGGAGACAGTATAGACAAGGGTGGTGAAAGAGGAAATGGAGGGGGAATGAAAGAAATGGTATCTTATGAATATAAGGAAGGGGAATGGAGTGGAATGGACAGGAGGGTGAAGGAAGGAAGGAGTTCTGGAATGGATGGAATGGCTCTGGGACACCAGCTGTCACAGGTTTCCATGTATGAGGTCCTTTTGGAGGATGCTTCTTGAAGTCGGGTTGGAGAGTCGATTATGTACCTCAGTTTAGCAGTCATCTGCGTAACTTGGTCAGCTACAGTCCTCCTGTATTGGCTCTGGTAATTTCCGGTAGAAATATATACCGAATAAGAGAGGTCCCAGGACTGGATTCCCTGTGGGAACACCACTTGTAACTTGGTTTGGAGTATGACATGGCTCCAGCAATTCTAACCATGTGGGTTCTGTCCTGAGCCAGTTTGCAATCCATCTAGTGACATAGGGTTTATATTTAAGCTGGTGAGCTTATCTATAATGCCTTCAGTGGGTATTGTATCAAGGCTTTTAAGTGAGGTCCAGGTAGGGCTGTGTGGACCACCTTCCCTCGCCAATGGCCTTGGTGACTGCTTCAAAGAAATCAACTAGGTTTAAGAGGCAGGATCTGCCCTTAACAAAGTTTAACTGGGTAGGATCCAGTGTTTGTAGGTCCCCAATATCTTTATTTATGAGGTCCATGATGATCCTTTCCATAGCTTTGCAGACCAAGCCAGTCAGGCTTATGGGGCAATAGTTTCCAGGATCCGCTTGAGGCACCACCTTTATGGAGAGGGACCACTGTTGCTGCACGCCACTCTTTGGGCACATATCCTGTAGTAAGGCTGAGATTGAAACAGTAGTTTTATGTTTGGGTTTAGCCTTCTTGGAGTTCATGTAGGACGAGTCTCGGGACACCATCTGGTCCCATTGATGCTGTGTTTTGCTTTGAGAGTATGCTCTTACCTGAGCATCTGAGATGTCAGGGGCAGCACTCTGCTGGGATAGATATTTGCCCTTTGGTGGGAGGGGAGAAGTTTGGCGCCGAACCCGTCAGCCAGGGATGTTGGCAATGTCTGTGGGTTCGTGTATTTTGTCATTTTGGACTAATTCTGAGCATATCTGGGAATTACCACCCAGGTTCCTAACATAACTAAAGAAAGCCTTGTGATTATCCTTAGTGTCCTGTGCAATTTTTCTCTCAAGCTGGCCTTAGACAATTTTATGAGTGCCTGTAGTTTTGCTAATACTGATCAGTGATGCCTTCCTTTTGGGATTTTGCCTCATCATTTAGTAGCTTCCTCCTTCTATTGTATAGTTTGTTTATGGTTGGGGTCCACCAGACAGGACGCCTGCCTTTGGAGGATTGGGTCTTGGTTTTATTTGGGATCGATGATCCATGCATTCCTGAAGGTGTTCATAGAATGCTTTATAAAGGATTCTATGTCTGGGCCAGATTTTCCACAGGCCCGGGGCTTTGAAGGATTCCACCTCAGTTTTGAGGAGTGAAATTTGCTTTAGAGAAGTTTTTCACTGTGGTTTTCTGGGCAGGGGTGGGTCGGATGTGAATATCCAGTGAGATTAGTTTATGGTCTGATCTTACCAGTGAGGGATACACTTCTGGTCTGGAGCATAGAGTCCCCATGTTGGTGATGATCAGGTCCAGTATGTTTTCCCTCTTGTGGGAGTGGTAACAAGTTGTTCCATAGCATTTGAGTTTATAAATTTAGGAACCTTTGGGCTAGGTGTTGGAGCCAGAGTAATGCTCCCAGTCTATGTTTGGGTAGTTGAAGTCGCCCAATATAATGGTGTTTGGAGAGACCTTCATATTTTCCAGTGTTCTCAGGAAGGCCGAGTGGGGTTCCTGGGTTTGGGAGGGTGGTCTGTAGCAGGCTATAAACTGGAAGGCAGTTTTACCCACTGTTAGTTGCACATGGATAGTCTCTGATGCTTCGTGCTTTGCCACCAACCTGGAGGTGTGGGTATCTTTGATGAATATCGATACTCCTCCTTTTGTGGTTCGGTCCAAGTTTTAAATAAAAGCATGGTATGAGGTATAACCTGGTAGTGCTGGGGTGCTCTCGAGCCCTGAACCAGGTTTCTGTTACTGCACAGATATCGATGTTCTCCATGCTAAGGAGAGTTTCGAAAAGGCATCTTGAGGTTTAGACTTCTGGCTTGAGTAGCATTACTCTTAGTTTCTTATCCCTTGTGATACCTATGGAGGTGGGTTTGTCTTTGAGCCTTGCCTAAAAAGGCACTATGGGGTAGCAAGAGCCTTTGCCAATATCCGAAAGCCCAGGGTGACAGGTGCAAGCCGCCCTAGTGAAGCATCGTGGCTTGTCGAGCATATCATCCCAAGCTGACAGGCATTGATCCCTTTGAATGACACCAGTACTTAAGCCAATTGTTGAAATTGATCATCTTGTCTTCATATTGTGGCATCATTCTTGGTGAGGGTAAGATGCTACTCAAGGTCAGGGTCATACGCCTGGGCTACATGCTCAGAGAGCTCCTTTATGTCTCTTTCATGTAGTCCAGGGAGGTACGCCTCAGGTCATTCACACCAGCATGGACAATGACTGAGTCATATTTGTACTCTGCCTTGGAGTGACCTGAGTGCTTGTGTTATGTGGCGGATCCTAGCGCTCGACAGGCTGCTCACCGTGACCTCTCTCCTTGTTCAGCCTGGTGAGGGACGCCAGTGTGCCTGATTTATAGAGTCACCTATTACAAGTGTATCAGGTGTGTTGTTTAGTCTTAAGGGCTGTGACTGTTTGGCACACTGGCTTTGTGAGATATGTGTTGCACGTGTTTTGTTTTGGGTAGCGCTGCTTGGGTGTCTGCTTTGAGGTCTCGCTGCTTAGGCAGATCTTTATTTAGAGCCTGAGTATGTTTTTGTGTGATTATGTGTTTGGTTTGCTGTCGTAGGTCTATGAGACTGGAATTGTAGTGAGGTGGTTTTCCTCCTGACTGGTTATGCCAGTACTGAGTTGAGAGAGCTTAGCCTCCAGTTTGGCTATATGGTTGCATCTCTCATGTGTTGGAATTTGTTGAGGAGGAGAGGGTTGTCTGTGTACATGAGGCAGTTGTAACATTGCCTCAAGATTCCCAGATTCACCAGCTGGACCGAGAGGAGATTGACAACTGACCTTTGGACATGCTAGAATAATATTGGGAATTCCTTAATAATTGAAAACCAGGGCCAGTGGAGGAGGGTGTAGTGCTTTTAACTTTTTAGTGCTGACTTATATAATTGCTTTAGTGAGCAAGTGCCAGGTAACTTAAGTGCAATGTGTTACAGGTAACTTAAATGCAAAACGACAAACAGTAACTTTCTTTCAAGTGAAACAAGGAAATAAGTACAGTAAGCAATGCAGATATCACTAGTGATCCACAGAAGCTTTTCTCTGAGAAGCCAAGCCATTAGTTGGAATTAGCTGCCCAGGGGCCAATAAATAAGCAAACAAGCAACAACATGCATATTGGCGTAATAAAGTTGGCATTCAGGCCAAGGCCTGGATCAGTAGTCTTATGTTACAAGCAAAACAAGGTGCAAACACTCTCAGTAAGACACAGTTCAAATTATTCAGGCACTACAAACCCTGAACCAGAAATTCCCAGCTCAGGGAAGGGAAGAGTCTCAGCTCTTCCCAGGAGAGTGCAGACCACGAACATTCTAATGTAAAATAACTGGCCTGGAAGCCCAAGCGTGCCTAAACCAGAACTAATACACTTCAACAATAACAGACACTGGGCTTCTCAATCTGCAGTTCCTAATCCTAGAAGGATGAGTGCCACCTGGTCCCAGCCACTCCACAAAGTGCATGCCACAAACCCTTCCTAAATGTAAAAAAACAACTGGTTCTGAAGCCCAAGTGCTTAATCCAAAAAGACTTAGAATGATATTGTGCTAAACTTAATCACAAAGTTGGGCTACTCTAAGCAGTACAAACAATACAATTGAATACTCTTTAGAGAATGCATGGATTAGTGCCTGGTTACTGTAAACAAAGCTAGATCCAGCAGGTCTGGAATCCAGTCTATGCCACAGCAAACAAGCATGCACTCAACTTCAGTAAGAAGCAGTTCAGATATGCATGCACTATAAGCCTTAACCAGAAATTCTAGCTCAGAAGGGCAGAGTCCAGCCTCTCCCTCCCACAAGAGTGCAGGACCACGGAACCTCTTAATGTAAAATAACTGGTCTGAGTTCAAGTGCTTAAACCAGAATTAATACACTTTTAGAATAACAGACACTGAGCCTCAATCCAGCAGTCTCAACCCTTGAAGGATTTAAGCCACCTGTTCTGCCACTACAGTGCAGGACCACAAACCCTCCTTTAGTAAGTAAAAACAACTCACCTGAAGCCCAAGTGTTTAAACCAAAAGGCTTAGGAATGAGCCACAACTGCCAAGTAAATAAACACAACTGAGCACTTCTAAGATGATGAAAAAAAGTAAAACAAAGTAGGCACAAACACAAGTACAGTAAAAAGCACATATCTGTACTGCATGTACATATACATATATATATACATATATATACATATATATATATATATATATAGACAGACATATAATATATATATACATACATACAGCATGTGAGCATATATATATATATATATACATATATGAGACATATGCATATATACATACACACAGAGAGAGTCCTGAGAGACCCAGCAGACAGCAACAGAGACAGCAGGCAGAGCAGGAGGCACACACAAAGGAGGAAGAGACGGAAAGATAAGGAGCATGGACACAGGCATGGAAGACACAAGGACTGAGGAAATACAAGGACACAGCCCAGGAGAGAACGACCACACAACCCAACCCAACCAAGGAAAAACACAGAGGGACACACAGAGACACACACACAGACACAGACTGACACACACACACAGACATGGAGACCAACACAGCCACACAAATAGAACACGAGGAAATGTGGGACAGACCACAGAGACTGTAGCATGGAAGGCACGAAAGGTGGAGCCCCACTGAAAAGGCATAAAGATGGACCGGACACACACAGACATGGACCAGACAGAATGGATGGAAAACGGAGGGACAAGGAGGAGGAAGACACCGTAATGCCCAAATAACAGGGACAGAGGGAGGAAAGGACATGGAGGAACACAAAGACAGCACAAGGAATAGATGGGGACGGAGAATGGAAATGTGGAGAAATGAAAAACAGGAATGATGGACGACACGAAAGAAATACTTGTGTGGAACATGGATTCACAGCAGGAAATGGAAGGAAATGGAGGAGGAAAGGAAAGGAAGGAAGGAAAGAAAGGAGAGAGAGAGATATGTATGGTGAGAGGAGAGAGAGAGAGGTGCAGTGAGAGAGAGAGGAAGGGACAGGATGGAGATTCATATGGAATAACATAATGGTGGAATGGAAAATAAAAGGGGATATATGAAATAGTGGTTAAATCTCTTAAAACCCACTAATCTTGCTAAACCCAGATCTTGCAGTCTGACTTCATTCCACAGGCTCCTGCCTCTGTCGTGGAAGTGGACGTCTATCTCCAGTTGGTCGACATGCACTAACCCTGATCCACACATACATACACACACACACACATACATACACATCCATGCACGGCATGGCTACATACACACACATACATGGCACATACTACATAAATGCACGTAATGCATACATACATACATACATATAAAAACGTGAACATACATACATATACATATACATACATATACACATCCACACACAATGTATACATACATATATATACATATATACATATATACATAAAACGCTGAACATATCACACACACGAGAGACCCAGACAGAGACAGAGAGACACAGACAGGCAGGCAGGCACAGAGACAAGACAGGCAGACAGACAGCAGGCACAAGAGAGACACAAGACAGGCAGACACACACAGGCAGGAGAGAGACACAGGCATGGCTGAGCAGAAAAAAGAGGAGGCAGGAGAGAGACACAGATAAATAAACAAGGAAATGAGTCCAGAAAGAAATACACAGAACACGAACAGCAGACAGAATGGCAGTGGAAGGAAGAAATAAAGCACACACACATGGGGGACAGAAGGAGGCATGGAAAAAAGAGAAATAGCCCAGGAAACGGAAGAATGGAAGAAAAAGAGGTGGAAATAGAAGGCATGAGACAAGTGGACACAGAAATGGACCAGACCAAGGACAAGGAACGGAGAAGACAGAACACAGCCCAGCACACAGGAATGGAAAATGAGGTGTGGCGGACCAAATACGGAGACTACACAGGAAAGGAAATGGAGGAACGGAATCGAACGGAATGGAGGAAGAATGAGGAATAGTGGCCACTGGAATGGAGGAAGAGACTGGATGAGCCCACAGAGCATAAGGAGGAAATGAGGAACGGAGACGGAATGGAAATGGAACAGAAACGGATGAATAACGGAAATGGAAGACATCTAACATCTAGATTGAAGTGAAGTGAAACAATAAAAGGACACAATAGCATAGTGGAAAATGGAACTTTAGATAACCATAGAATGGAAAGAGGTGGGAGGGACGAGTGAGAAAGAAGGAGAGAAATAATGAACACAGAATGAGATGGATGGAGAAAGAGAAGGAAATAAAGAAGGAAATAAGGAATGGAGGAAGGAATGGATGAAGACAGGAATGAAAGTGGAGGGTGGAGGAAAATGGAAGAAGGATGGAGGAAGGAAAGAAAGGAAGGAGAGATGGTGGAATAATGGGATGAGTGGATAAATGAAATAATGGAAATAGGAAGGACAGAGGAAATGGAGGAAGGAATGGATGGAGAGGGAGAGAGAGAGAGAGAAATTCACACACACATACACACACACACACATACGCACACACACACGCATCTACATACGCACACACACACACACACTCACACACACACACACACACAAACACTATACAATACTGCACACACACACACACATACACACACACACACACAGTGCACACACACACACACACACACACACATACGCACTGCATTACACCACATACACATTAACACACACACACACAAAAAAGTGCACACACACACATACACATACATACACACATCCACACACACAGACATGCACACACACATACATACGCACGCACACACACACACATACACACACACACACACACACGACAGCACACACACACACATACACAGCACACACACAGACACAGACAAGGAGACAAGGCACACACACAGACAGGAGGAGGAGACAAGACAGGCAGGAGACACAGAGAGACACACAGACAGACAAGAGAGAGACAGACAGAGAGACAGAGAGAGAGAGAGAGACAGAGACAAGAGGCACAAGACACAGACAAGAGACAGAGAGAGAGAGAGAGAGAGACAGAGACAGAGGAGAGAGAGAGACAGAGACAGAGAGAGAGAGACAAGAGGAAAAGGAGAGGAAAAGAGGACAGAGAGAAAGGACGAAAATAAAGAAGAAATAAGGAAGGGACAGAATGGAGGAAATGGATGGAGAGGCATGGACCCGGACAGAATAGTATACATAAGAAATATGGAATGTGGATACAGAAGGAAAAGAAAAGCAGACATAGAAGGTGAAAGAATACACATGGAATATAAATAAAAAGGAAGGAATAGTGGAGGAAGGAATAGGTGATTTTGCAGGGAGTGGAGGAGTGAAGGTGGATATGGAAACCCCAGGATATGGGAGGACAAGGCAACTGGAGGGAAACTGACACGGAAGACCAGACTGAGGAAAAGAGACAGAGAGAGACAGGCATGACCACACAGTGGACACACACAGACCGGAGGACCACACTGGACACACACACATGACCACACCACACACACACATAATGATCCAGCAGAGACAGGACACAATGTGGATGACAGGACACACCCAGGACAGACATATGGACCAAGGACAGTGGAGAAATACGGAGGAGGACAAGAATGGAGGAAAAAGGAGGGACAGACATATACACAGGGACACGGACAGAAGGAGCCCAGGAATCCACG
This sequence comes from Protopterus annectens, assembly GCF_019279795.1. Classification (NCBI taxonomy): domain Eukaryota; kingdom Metazoa; phylum Chordata; order Ceratodontiformes; family Protopteridae; genus Protopterus; species Protopterus annectens. The sequence goes on along the minus strand of NC_056727.1, from coordinate 210,722,633 downwards.
AAAGGAAAGCACAGAAAAGAAAAGGTGGAGGAGAAGACAGACAGACAGTATAAAATAAAGAAATGGACATGGATATAATAGGAAAAGGTATAAATAGTATGAAAATAATGAAGAATGGAATATAGAAGGAAATAAGGAAGAGAATAAGGAGAGGAAAGGACACGGAAGTATATATAGGGAATGGATGGATGGAAGGAAGATGAATGGAATGGAATGAAGACAAGGTATAGGGACAGAATAATGAGGACACAGGTAGTTTGTATATAGGCAGTGAGTATATAATGGAATGGAGAATAATAGGAAATGGAGGAAAGGAAAGGAGACTTAAGGAGAGAAATATGGGAAACAATGGATGGAAAGAAAAGAGTTAGGGTGGAGGAAGGACAAGGAAGGGTGGAGGTGGTAGGGTGGAGGAGAATATGGATATAGCAGTGGAGGAAGGGGAAAGGAAAGAAGAGAGGTGGACAGAATAGCATGGACATGGAAGAGGGGAATATATGACAGATATTAACTCATGTAGACCAGCCATATTCAGATAAACCCTGTTAAACCAACATTACTTCAAATGTAGAAGAGCAAGACTTACATTCTGTCCTCATGTCTGGAACACCCCCTTCATGTTTGATGGCCTGTCTCCACAGTATATGTTGTAAGAGGTATATCCAGCTACCCTCTGTGATGCTGTTTCTCAAACACCGACATGAAGTCCTGCTCACAGTGAATGAAAAGGGCCAACACCCACATGATGTTCTTAGTTATAGGAGTGTGTTTCCATGCAGTTGGCTATGGGAATGATACCACTGCTGTTTCACATGCAATCAGCTATTGTGGGACTGCAATTTGTGCACAGGCCATCAGCTGATCATGAACATCACTTACAAAACACAAGCTGCTGCCTAAGCAAAGCAGGTGCACTTTTCTGTATCCACCAGAGAGGGCGTGAGAGAGACAGACAGAGACAAAGTAAGAAAGGAAGGGGGTAGGAGAATAAGAGCTAAGCATGTTTGTGTCACACACACTCAACAGTACTGGGTTTCAAACCCCTGCCTGACTGTGTATTGCTATTACATTTTTATGCAGTTATTGCATGCATCATGGAGCTTACATATTGGAGAGCTCTCCAAAGGTATCTTTAAAGGTGAGTGACATCAGCAACAGTGATAAAGGGGGATAAGGGAAGTGTAGTACATGTGGCTGTTCACAAAAGCAGGTGTCAAGGAAGACACAACCACACTCTCTCAGGGACTCACACACATTATCACATTTGGCAGGGTCAGTATTAGAATTCCTAACTAACTAGTTTGCTACACTACAATATTATGCAGGTATCACATGGGCCACAGAGGTTATCAGGCTGATATATGAGCAAAGTGTATGTCAAGGTGACTGACATCAGAAGGCATGCTACAGTAGGGCAAAGGGAGATGTAGCGAGTGTGAATGGCTTCAAAATCATTAATCCACACACACACACACACACACACACTTGCCAGTACTGACATGCATGGGTTCATTGCTTCACAGGTGTGTAGTAGTTGAGTGTGTCAGAAGGCTGTACAAGGCTAGGCAAATGGTATACCTTGGCACCAGGCCACATGACAGTGGACTGCAGTGTGGCTCGGGGATGTAGTCCCTGGATTGGCCCACACAGGTGGGTATTGTATTCATCATCCACTCATCTGGATTACTATTGTGGGTGGCCAGTGCTGTGCTATGCTTGTCATGTATGTGTTCTATATTCCATAACATGGACAGTGTCTGGGATGAGCACATGTCACACATGCATGTTCTGTGACATGTAGAAGTGTACCTGGAGTGTCTGGGGCATGTTGTGTGGACAGATTGTTATCATCTGATGTGGCATTCCAGACCTCATGTGGTGAGAACTGGCTATGGAACTGAGGTTGTGCCTGCACCTACATTGACAGCATGGCACAGGTATTCACTGGTGTTAGTGGCATCTGTCCATACAGGGTATGTGTATAAGGCATGGTATTTCCTTTGTGGGTTACCCTTGTAGGCTCTATAGTTGTTGCAGGTGTCCAGTGGGGAACATAGCAAAGGACCACTGTAAGCCATTATTTGCCTATTGTAGGGATGGAACAGGGTGCCATGTCCTCTTTAGCCCACTGCAATCACACTGTGGTTACTATTTGTGGGCATTATGCAGGGAACTACCAATATAGTGATTATTGCCTAGCCAAGTGTGCTTGTGTATGAGACATGGGTGGAGAGTGTTTTCTGGGTAATACAAGTGTTGCCTATATTGTTCACCAATCCATAGTGTCACATGTAGGGGTATGGATTGTCTACACCAGCCTCTCTGCTGTTTGACATCTGTTATCCTTGTAAGGATTGTGACATAGCCTCGATCCAAGAAATGTGCAAAACCCGCCCCACAATGAGTCTTGTTATTACACAATCACAGCTACCTCCCCACAGGATACTGATGACACACACACACACACACACACACACACACACACACACACACACACACACACACACACACACTTGAGAGTACTGAGATTCAAACCCCTACCTATTGCTACTACAGTATACCTCATTTATTTGCACGCATCACTGAGCTTATAGGGTTAGCTCTACTCCAAAGGTGTATTTCAAGGTGATTGACATCAGCAGGCTTGCCAAAGTAAGGGCAATGGAAAGTGTAGTGACTGTGACTGGCCTTTAAAGCATTGATCCCTACACACACAAACAAACATAGAGTTTCACAGTTGCCATGTCTGGGATTAGAACTCTTATCTAACTAGTACATCACACTATAGCATTACGCAGTTATAGCACGCACCATGGAGCTTATAGGACTAGCCCTTCTCCAAAGGTTTATTTCAAGGTGAATGACATCAGCAGGTTTGCCAAAGAAGGGCAATGGAAAGTGTAGTGACTGTGACTGGCCTCAAAAGCATTGATCCCTACACACACACACACACACACACACACACACACACACACACACACACACACACACACACACACACACACACACACTTGCCATGTCTGGGATTAGAACTCCTTACACAGTTATAGCACATGCCACAGAGCTGATAGGGCTAGCCCTTCTCCAAAGGTGTATTTCAAGGTGAATGACAGCAGCAGGGTAGTTAAAGTAGGGCAATGAGGAGTGCAGTGTGTGTGAATGGGCCATAAACCATTTGTCTGGAAACACACACAATACTCAGTCACACACAGGTTTACATTTGACAGGACCAAGTATACAACTGCTAGATGTATAATGACTTGTCATGTTACACAGTTATCCCAAGCATCACAGACATTATAGTGCTGAGGGCTACCAGAAGCAAATGTCTAAGTAATAGACAATTGCACATCATGTGGTATTGGCCAAGTGGATGTGTGCTGTGTGGGACAGGCCTCATGATTGGAAGCTGTCACTGTATGTCACTCTCTTCCCCACATCTGTGTATCTGTATGTTTGACCTATTGTAGTGTGTTGTCATTGGATATATGTGTGTATTCCTATCCAATGTGTTTGCAAAGCATGACTGGTGTGCAATATGGAATGTGTGCACAGACATCTGTGATTGACAGATATGTATACTCCACTGTTGTTGCCAGACATGGGCTTCATTTCTTTAAGTGTGGGAGCATGCCCAGTATAACCTTCTGTATTGAATGTGTGAATCCATTCCAGGTAGGTTGTACTCCAGTGCAGGCATTTGTGTTTTACACCTACAGTTAGCGACCTGTTTCTGCAGGATATCTGTAGATAGGTTGACAATATGGGGTCACAATGGGCAAAGGATAGTGGGATACTGTAACTAATTGTGTCTGTGCTGCTTCTGCTACATGGTTTTGGTGTTAGCAGAGATATACAGACATATGTATTGTTTTACACTTGTGATGTTTTATGTCATCAACTACTGACAGGTATACATACTTGCTTGCAGTAATTTCCTTGGGAATACAAGATGAATGAAGGTGCATCCAGTATTGTGGTCTGCAGCCTACATATTCTTGCACAATCATGCCATTCTGGAGGGGGAGCTGCAGACACTTGCTGATGGGCCTGTGTAAATGATTCAGCACCTTGGTACTGTTGTGATTGAGGATCCCATGCTTGTACATCTGTCGATGTGACAGAATGGCCATATCCTGCTGTGGCCATAGCTCACAGCTGTAAAGATTCACACAGGTTACCCAGAGACAGGGCTCATATTTTTGGTCATTACTGCTTCACATTGTGGTTTACAAACAGGTTTGTAGCCACCCATTCCTGTGTTTGCAGGCAGGGATAGTATGTGTACACATTTGAGTATCAGACTTCACACACTCCATGGCGTCCATGCTTCTACCCCCTCCCTCTGTTATTCTATCCTCTTCTGAACATTATGCAAATGATATCTGATAAGTATCCCTATAGTTATCACTTCAGCACAGCAGTATTTATGGGTTGGTCCACAGTTCATGCAGTAGGATATGGTTGACATGCTACTGGAATTTGTCAACATGGCCTTGCATTTGTGTTTTGTGGACTTTGTTATGTTGTTATTTGGGAGTCCATGAGATAACATACATTGGCAGTATGGGCAAGACACAGGCCTCTGACAGAGGACTCTAGGGCATTTGGTGGTGATGCAGGCCATCTGTAGCAGACCAGTGCATTGTGTCACTCCCACAGTCCAAGGCTGCAAGCCACTGTATTCCCCTGGGGTGACAGGGTAGGTGTGCAAAGTGTTAATGGCATTAGTTTCTGTCCTTATTAATCAATTGGTGTGGATGCTGGCAGGGTGCTGCTTACAGCTAGGGACACACCTGCATGGGCCACCTCTTCAGCATGCTGCATTCTGTGGATATTCCCATACAGAGGTGGGGGTCATATTGTGCTCATTCCCAACAGCAGGAATGTGACCTGTGAGGTACCTGTGGCTGATGGTGGGGTGAGCTGAGTGCATGTGTACTATGGAAGCTTCTTGCAGCTGACTCACTGATATACGTGGGGCATTCCCCTTATGCTGGCTTGTGTGGGGACATCAGCGTTTTCTCAGTACTTCATAACTGTGCCTTTTGTGGTCTGCCAGTATTTGGCCAGACTACATCAGTATTCCATACTACACAGGCAACTAATGTGCTGCTAACCTGTATGTACAATTCCAAAGGTGTGTCCATTTGACAGTAACATTTTATACACTCTCTGTCTAGGGTACTTCCACCAGTGCACTGTTTGTATGTCTGGGCCCACATTCATGCCATGTCCATTTTTCAGATGGTGACAGATATTACATCCGAACAATTAGTATGGATTACTGCTGGATCGTGTCTTGCTGGGATGGATTGATGGTGACAGATATTACATCCGAACAATTAGTATGGATTACTGTTGGATTGTGTCTTGCTGGGATGCATTATGTTTGGCACTGCAGTTGTGAGAACTTGGCCCTGTCATCAACAATACTAGCCATTGGCCACCAGGACACAACCCTCCGTGCCTACATGCTGATCACTTTCACAAAATATACAACACACAACAACCTAACACACAGAGCCCTGCATATTGTACATGTGCAACAATCTATCCTGCTACTTTGGCCAGCTCAGGTAATCTGTGCTCCGCCGTTATTATACCCACACAAACATGTTACTACATTTCTACATAGGATTGTGGGGGGGGGGGGGGCACACCTGACAATTGTAAACATTTGCTATGACTGTACTCGTATTTCAGGTACTCTGTTGGCTTCCATTTTGTTTTGTATTCTGACCTATCATGCAGACTAGAGGCATATCAATGTAGTACAGTTCTTAGGTTTTATTGACCTACATTTCAGTTTCAGACTTCTTACCCTTCAGAACTAACATCCCACTGTCTGACCTGTTGTAGTCTGTCTGTGTAGGTCTGGAGGGGGGGGGCTGTTCTCCATTGCCATCTCTCGGAGGCCTTAGCACAGCCTTTCTTTGTGTTTGTCTACACCTGTCCTGCTGGCTGAGACTGTTGTTGGGTATGTGAGCCTCACTGACATGCATGTGTGTTCTATGGATATACATTTGGCCCACCACATGTCCTGTAGTGGGTTTTGTCACCTTGTGTAGTACTGCCTACTATATTGACACCAGTATTTGTTATGCATTTCATGCTGCCAATATAGGTGTCCACTATCTGCTGCCATCCCATTCAGCCACCCAGTTCCCTTGCATGCTCACATCCATACCATAGATACAACTAGCAGAACATACTTCTCCATTCAGCAATTGATAGTGAGGGTGACTTACCTTGTGGCTGTGCCAGTATTGAGGATGGTGCTGGAGGGCTGACTATGTTGGATGCACGCAATCATCCATGATTGATGATTCACTATACATGGTTAAGCACAGGTAGTGTCATGTTTGGCATCCCTTTTACTGTATGTGCAAGTCAGAGAGAGGTGTCATTCCCTGGGTTTCTACCGTGTCAGTGTATGTGCTATGCTTTGCCTGTTTGCCAAGGCCTGGGCATACTAGGCATGCCTCCTTCTACCTACAGGGGCAGGCTCAGGTTGTTCCTCCTCCGAGTCACTCTGTGCCTGTGGTGGCCATGCTGTTCCTGCTTTAGCTGTTTCCGCAAGATCATATTGTGTAGCATGTCACATGCAATAACAATTTAGGTACATGTAGCTGGTGAGTACTGCAAGACTCCACTGGATATGTCCAGGCACTGGAACCGTGACTTGAGCATCCCAAACACACACTCTGTTATGATTCTGGTCTGTGCGTGTGCCTCATTATGGAGTTCTTGTTCAGGTGTGTGTGCATTTCTGATGGGTGTCATCAGCCACGGCTGCAGTGTATAACCAGCATCCCCCACTAGGTGGCCATATGGGATGTCCCCATTGAGAAATCTCTGGTACAGCTGCGTCATATGCCAGATGTGGGAGTCGTGATAGCTTCCAGGGCTGCCAGCACACACATTCATTATAATGCCTTGGGCATTGCACATGACCTGGCAGTTGATGGAGGGGAAGCCCTTGTTGTTTATGTAGACTGTACCCCACTCACTGGCTGGTGCTTTGATGTGTATGTGCATGCAGTCTATAGCACCCACTACCTCAGGGTATGCTGCTATTTGATGGAAGAGATGCATATTGTTGGTCAATGCCTCACGGGTGTTGAGGAAATATATGTGCTCACCGGCATGTGGTGACATGGCATCCAGGAACTGGTGGAGTACCCTGGATGCTGATGTCTGTGAGATTCCCATGATATCCCCAGTTGGCCTTTGGAAGGTACCTGTGGCTAGTATTCTTAAGCCTACACATACCTTGGTATCCACTGTGATGGGTTCCCCTCTGTTGGTTTTGTGTGAGGTGTGGCTGGCACAGCTCAACAATTTGCTGTAGGAGATCCCTGTGGGTTTGTCATCAGCATTGTCATCCTCCCCACACACCCTCAGCCTCTTCCACATGTTGATTTATGAGAGTAAAAGCAGGTCCTATCATTTTGTTGCTTTTGCTATGTAAAATGTCCCTGTTTGTGTACACTGGTGGTGTAGAGTTTGTGGGAAAAACCAGAGGGAAAGGTGTTTGCATAATTTATAGTAGTGTGCTGGGCTGAGCTGGGCTGCTGCCTGTGTAATGAGTTGGTTCTGATACATTTCACCTGCCAGCTATACTAGTTCTCCTTGACAGGGCTCCAATAAGCTTACAGCATGCATGACACATCCCCTTATGGAGTCATCTAGCTCTTAGGCTTACACTGTGGTCTTAATGCACCTACACGGTTGGGTGCAAGCTAGCACTGAGGGGAAATCTGTGATTCAGTATCATTGCCCTCATTTGCATAGAATTGACTGCTAATGCATGGTTACAAATCTGACACTCAGCCTTGCCCTTTAGCAGGCACTATTCCATGGTCTTGTTGTGTTATGCATGCCATTGACTATTATGGCAGGATTATGATTTTGGTGTAAAATCTTATTTCCAGCTTTTTTTTATTTTCAGGCCAATCCTGTTTGCTCACCGCTGCCCTGCACGTAAACGGCTGAAATTGGTCAACAAAAAAAAAGTTAATTTTTATAATTTTGAAATTATTTTTCATGCCTATGGGCATATATTTGACCTTTGGCATGCCTAACCCTTCTAATACATGCATTTTAATGAGCTGTCATGCCTCCTTTTTGTAGTTTGCAGAAATGTATTCAGCTATTGGCTGAATACATTTCTGCAATCTACGCTATTCCTGCACGGACGTCTGCCTGCTTCTTGGATTGCTAATTCACCTCATTTGCATGTTTTTTTTACCAGTAAATGAAGTAATTAGCATACAGGGGCTGTGTCCATGCAGGAATAGTGTAAAAGTGCTCATGCACGTCCCGGGAGCTTATTCCTGGATCGCACTGCAGCCATATTGCCTGCAGCAGTTCTCACACTATTCCTGCACACTGTGCAGAGCTTGCTGAATCCTGGGACATGCGTTTGCAAAGTAATATTTTACAGTATAAAAACTAACTTTGTCATCTCTTTCTTGCACCAGTTGGTTTAAAGAATACTGTTAGAGTCAATGACAATAAACTGACTTTCCAAACTTGCTCCTATATATCAGCTGTTAAATTAAAACTTCATACTCCACTGATAATCATTACTGTATCACTAAATGTAATTTATCTACCAGTGAATCAATCTTTTGTTTATAATCTTGCAATGCTTCTAAATTTAAGGCACTATTTGCCCAGTCAGTTTCCATACCATCAGATTCCTGTATGTGTTTCTTGGGGGGGGGTGGGGTAAAATCAATCAACCAATTTTCATGCCCAACTTAATAGAGTTATGAAATTATCTGTAAACATTCCAGTCCATTTCCTTTTGAGAACTTAGGACAGTATCATTTGGAGAGGTAATTACTTTAGAGTTTAATTTCAACTTATTGGTGGAATTTAGATCTATTATGAACAGCAGGTGGCCCATTACAAAGCCATGGGATACCTCACACCACAGTGTTATGGGGCAGAAAATGCAGTCACTACTTAAATAATGGTCTGCCTGCTTGATATGATCACCCAAGTGGGACCATACATGTTTTAAACAAATTAATGTCTGACTCTGGCATGGAGGTTTAAGGCTGTATGCTGCTAACGCTTACACTCAGCAGTTCTGGGTTTGATAGTCACAGTCTCTGTTTGCTTACTTAATCAAAGTACCTGGACCACTTCTGAAAATAATCCAAGTCTCTAGTGTACTTTTCTGGTTATCACATTCTTTTCCATAAGGAACAAGCAACAGAATAGCTCACATTAGCAAAGGCTTTAGGTGTAAAAACACTGCAAGACAAAAGTTTGTTTTATCATATGTCTTGCATAGTTTAGTGAATGTTATCAGTGCCACAGTGTCAGAGCTATGCTTACAAAAGCCATGCTTTTTATCTAATAGGCTACCATTTTCTTCCAAGTAACGGCACACACACATATAATATATATATTAATATATATATAATATATATATATATATATATATATATATATATATATATATATATATATAGATATATAGATATATGGGTCCAGTTTTTAGTTTCAAAAGCCCAAAATCGTGAGTTTTGAAATACCGAACTCAAAACATCGAGATTTTGGAATCTCGAAATTAAAAAGTGGAACAAAAAAAAAACAACTAAAACAATGCTTCTGCAGGGGAGCAAGCCCCCCTGCACCCTTCACGTGGGGGCTGCACACCCCCCACACCCTCTGCATCTTAAATACACCATTTCTGAGATTGTGCTACAGTGAAGAAAATGCTAAGCGGAACAGGAGCATTACTGTTCTCTTCAATGTAGCGCAATCTCGGAGATGGTATATTTAAGTTGCAGGGGGTTTGGGGGTGCAGGGGGGCTTGCCCCCCTGTAAAAAATATTGATTTAGTTGTTTTATTTTTTTTTTCACTTTTTACTTTCGAGATTCCAAAATCTCGACTTTCTGGGATCGGTAGTTTTGAAAGTCGACATTTTGGGCTTCCGAAATTAAAAAGTGGATCCATATATATGATCTGCCAACAAAAGACTTTTCATAATTTTAGAAAGTGGTGGCAACATGGTTATCAGGGGATAATTTTTAGCTAACTGTTATCTCCATTTTTAAAAATAGGGACCACTATTCCATAGGCAGGAAGAAATTTACACTCTAAAGTTGTATAACTGAGCAGATGTGTAATTATCCAGATATAGTAACAGAGAAACAGTTTTTAAATTATGTGATCGGCCTTCCTCATGTTTTATTTACATAAGTGTGAGTTTTACTTCCAAACAGTGAAGTATTTTTGCACCTCAGACAAGAAGGAAAAACTAAACTATTCTAAAAAATCTCTGAATTAATGTATATATTAACACATCTTGGGTCAGATTCTGTAATGTTTGCAGAATCTGACACATTCTGACAATATCAGCACAAAAGTTGTGGATATGCCTTTAATATGTAAATATGCCTCAGTGAACTTAGAATATCTCATCACATAACAGTTTCTCAGTAAAGGATATCTCTATGCAAAACAGTTTCTCAGTAACGATGATGCACTGTATACCAGTCACAGCTACTCTGTCATATCTGTCTCATAAAGCGCGATCTACATTAAGAAAGTTGTAGAAATACTACCCCAGTCTAAACTGCTTAACATTAGTAAATATGTATCTAAAACACTCCCTCTAGTAACCTTAGAGGCAACGATGGGATATCTCAGTATGTCATTTTATTAGTAAAAATACAGTTGCTGCCTGTCACTTATGGATTCTGATGGAATCTAACATTTCTAATAAAAAATTAATAAAGGTGAAGGGCAACCACAGCCACATTGCCACAGTTAACAGGTAATACTGGGTGTGGGAAGTGTGGGGGAACACAGGTAATGCATGCACCCAAGGAAATAGGGAGATAGAAAAGCAGACGTGGGGTATGGGTGAAGAAGAGGGACATACAAGAGATATGTTGTAATAGAACAATCTGAGGGACAGTCAGATGGGCATGGGCAATGTATTTTGTTTTTTTGGTGTGAATAAGCCCAATATTTTTCTAATAAAAGAAGGAAAGGTAAAGACAGGGAGAGCGGAGGAGAAGGTCAACACAGCAGGTTTACCCATATAACAACTATCATAACACATGACTGACAAAGGTCTGAAATAAACAGCAAAGGGAGTTATACAAATGGCACACTGTGCAACATGGGCAAAGGAAAGTTGACAAACATCGAGGGGGTGCATACCAGCCATTGTAAAATGTAAAAATACACTGTTACATAATGACATGTTGCAAACTATGTGACAGTCATATTTGGATGTGTATGACTGACGGCAGTTGTGTGTTGTAGGGTAATAAATAGCGATCATGGTACACATTGGATAAATAACTCAGTATCCAAGTGGTGTGGCAATAGTGCTAGTTTAATGAAGCAGTAGCACAGATAAGCAAATGCAGCCCCTGGATTGCTGGAGAATACCATCAGAGGACAGAACAGAGCCTCTAACCATACATGTGAATGGCAAACAGCCGAGCAGTGCCAAAAAGCACAGTGTAGAAAAGCATCAAACTGGGTGCTACCTACACAAGTAGGTGTGCACAACCCAAGCAGATGTGTAATGGAATGCATATGTCAGAAACATGTTATGTCAAAGGCAACACAAAGGTGTAGGCGTACATGTATGGCCTTCATTCGCTTAACTGGAAAGTATCTGAAAGCAATGTCAATGCACACACACTGATGACATGCAATAATAATAATATATGGTCACAAATCTATGACTAATGTTATATAACCAATATCATGTTATGCACATGAAATTCAGCAACTTACACTGGTTAATGGGTAATACACAAGTATAACAAGAATAAAGTTGGATTGTAAGCACTAGCCAGTGACTTGTGTGCATATGTCCTGCATCTATATAATGGCCATAGATTGGCATAAGTGGACCTTGTACATGAAAATGGATGAGAATTCCAACAAAGGTGGCTATATAGCATGCATATGTGCAAGATATACGATATGCATACAAAGATGGAAGGGAGATGGGCAACATGAGCCCACATCAAAAAAGTCATGGCATCAAAGCTTCGTAGGCAAATAGTAAAGTAGGATAATGGAAGGTGACACTTTGCAAATGCACGTGTACATTACATAGGGTGGTGGTGAAGTCAACCCAAACTCCAGTGAAGAAAATGGCCAATGTATGTCACATGGGCAGACTGTATTACTGACATCAACAAAAAGGGGCATGTATAAATCACATGCACAGTATTGTGCAATCATGTAACAGCAACAAGCATAAGTAAGCAAGCTAAGAATTGGTATCACATACACCCAGAAACACCCACAAACACACACACCCACACACACACACACACACACACACACACACACACATGCACACACACGCACACGCGCACACACACCCACACACTCACACACACACACGCGCGCGCGCATGCGCACACACACCTACACACCCACACACACACCCACACACCCACACACCCACACACACACACACACACACACACACACACACACACACACACACACACACTGTTGTGTCATTGTAAACAACATGTGGAATAAACACCTGCGATTGTATGTCACTGACCTTGGTTATGACTGAGAAAAGGAAAGTTCTGTGAGCAATATTACAGCACATTAACATGAAGTCAGTGACTGCTCACATTTCTAAGGTACAACAGTGTTTCTCTATTGATTGTAATATATGCAGAGACGTACATAAATCAGTGCATATGTAGATAAGATACATTTATTGTCATTGCACAAGTACAATGAAATTTGTAGCAATCCTCCTAAGGTGCATTCATTCATTCATATATAATGAACAGGAATAAATAAGAGAATTGTTTGTGTCTTTCGGTTTTTCCCGGTTAGGGGTCGCCACAGCGGAACTCTGGTCTGCTAATGATTGGCAGTAGATTTTTACGTACTGGCTTGCCGGGCCTAAAGCACAACCTTCAACGAATGAACGCCCATTCACGCATGTCGCTACACAGAAGATGCTTTATCTGAAAATCATACGGGCAACGTCTAACTGTGAGGCGACAACGCTACCGCAGCACCACCACCGCAGTACAGGAATAAATAAGAGAATACAATACAATATCAAACAATACAATATAATGCAGTGCAGTAACAACTAAGTTATTGCACATGGGTATATTGCACATGAAAGGAACAAAAGTAAGGTGCACAGGAATGTAAACATATAGGGCAAATGGTTATTATCTGCAGTCAGCATGAGTATTTAGCATTGTTCAGTTCACATATGGCCCTGGGATAGAAACTGTTCTTTAGTCTGTTTGTCTAAGATGAAATGGACCCGAACCTTCTGCCAGAAGGCAGCAGCTCAAGCAGGGGATGTCCAGGGTGAGAAGGGTCTTTCAAGATGTTGGTTGCCCTGCTGAGACTACAAAAGCTGAGGAGTTCCACCTAAGAGGGCAGTGAGCAGCCAGTGATTTTCTGGGCAGAGTTAATGATCCTTTGAAAGACCTTCCTGTCTGCTGCCGAGCTGTTGACATACTACGTGGAAATGCAGTATGTCAGCACACTCAATAAAACAGTGGTAAAAAGACGCCAGTAGTTTCTGCTGCAGGTTATTTTTCCTGAGGATCCTTAGGAAATGCTGTACCTTCTTGACTGCCTCTGTGGTGTTTATGGACCAAGAGAGATCTTCTGCCACATGTACACCTAGAAACTTGAAGGCAGGACCCCTTTCCACACAGTCTCCATTGGTGTAAATTGAGGTGTGAACTGAGTTCTGCTTCTGGAAATATATTATGAGTTATTTTGTTTTGGCAGAGTTTAGGGCAAAGTTGTTCTCAGTACACTATGTAGCCAGTCTTTGAACTTCATCTCTGTATGCTGTCTCATCTCCTCCTGAAATAAGACTGACCACTGTGGTGTCATCTGCAAACTTAATGATGACATTAGTAGAATGAGAGGGGATGCAGTCAAGGGTGTAAAGAGTATACAGAAGGGGACTTAACACATAGCCTTGTGAGACATCAGAGTTTAGCCTGAGAGTGGAGGAGAGTTATGGGCCTAGTCTAGCCATCTCTGGGTAGTTAGTCAGAAAGTGTTTAATCCAGTGGCAGGTAGGTTCTGAAAGTCCTAGGCCAATGAGTTTAGTGACCAGTCTATCCAGGATAACTGTGTTAAAAGCTGAACTAAAGTCTACAAAGAGCATACTCACATAGCTCCCCTGCTGCTCAAGATGACAAAGTACAGTGTGTAAGGCAGTGGAGATGGCATCTTCTGTGGACTTATTTGCTCTGTAAGCATACTGACGTGTATCCGAGATTACTTGGAAGCTGTCCTTAATGTGTCGTAGAACCATTTGTTCTAAACACTTCATGATTACTGGAGTGCCACTTGATGGTAGTAATTGCGACTACTTATAACAGCTTTATTTGGCAGTGGAATGATCGTAGCTGACTTCAGACAAGATGGAATTGTAGACTTAGACTTAGATAGGTTGAAGATCTTTGTGAAGACCCCACAGGGATGGTCTGCATTCTTTCAGCACCCATCCTATCACTCCATCAGGGCCAGCAGCATTTCTTGGATTGACCATTTTGGGGACACATCTTGTATCATACACTTGTACTGTGAAGGCGTGGTTGTAGGAGGCTGGTATATATGATGTGAGACTCCTCTGGCCTATTTTCTGGTGCCTAGGCATGACTGTCTCTGTTGCTTCCATCTCAAAATGGGTGAAGAAATAATTAAGTTCCTCTGCCATCGAGGCATCTCCATCAACAGCCATACGGTTACTAATTTTATGATGGGTGATGCGCTGAATACCTTGCCATAGTCATCATAAGTCCTTGTTGGTGAAGTGGTCCTTTATCTTCCTTTTATAGGCCACTTTAGCCTCTCTGATGGCTTTCTTTAGGTTGGCTGTAGCCATGATGTAAAGAACTCTATTGCCAGGCCTGAAGGCTGTATTGCATTGTTTGAGAAGAGATCTAATCTATGTCTGAAAAGAATGAAAAAGCAACCAAAACTGCACAGGAATACAAGCCAATTTGGGCTAATGGATGAATACCATAAAGACTCCCAATATAAATTATAAAACTCTTCTTTATTCAAAAAAAAAGGTATGAGTGCTTTCATCCAGTCAATCTTGGGAGTCTATATGGTCTTCATCCATTAGCCTGAATTGCCTTGTATTCCTGAAGAGATCTAACCTCCTTCATCATCCAGGGCTTCTGATTAGAGTACACACAAATGTGCTTGCTAACAGTGACATTGTTAACACAGATTTCTATGTAGCAGAGTACCATTGATGTGTACTCTTCCAGATCCTGATCCTCAAAAATATCTCAGTTAGATGTCCTTATGTTCACTACTGCAGTATTTGTAAGAGATGAGATTCCCTGCCATGGAAGCCCGAACATCCAGCCAGTCTACCAAAGACTTCTTGTTGCTTTTAAAAGGTACGCCAAACATCACCCACATGCTCCTTGCATAGTGTAGGGCTTAAAGGTGACTTCAGGCCTGTCATAATCATAACTTCTTTGCCACCAGTCTGAATGTATCTTTTTACCATTGGTTTGTTTACCTGTGTCAGTTTTCTGCAAGTTGAATGCATTTTCATTCTCCAGTGACTACCTATGCTTGTTTGCTGACTTTTATTGCAGTTGCAGATAAGTACCCCATTGGGGATTTTGTTTTTTTCTTACCTTTTTTTGTGCTTCTTGGGGTTAATGCCATCCAGAAAGGGTAAATGCCAGTATGGGAGACAGATTCCCCATAAAGACTGCCACGATAAGTGTCTTTTGTGTCTAGGAGCTTCTCATGACCATACATCTTGTTATATTTGTCAGGAGTTCGTTCCAAAAACTTTGCATTAGACTTTCTTGCCTTTCATTGTATCTTGAGAACCAGCATCTTAAGCTTCTCACTAAAGATACAATGGAACAAATCTCCCGCTCAAGGGTCAGCCATTAGGGAAGGAGAATGTGAAAAGTATGACTGGAATCTTCCACTGTCCAGCCTATGCTAGGTGTTTCTTCCGAGGTCATTACAAACCCGGAGCTCCCCCAAATGTTTTGTTGGATTTCTCTGCCACAACTGCATCAGAGGCCGGCGAGGGTCCAGCTGGCAGCACGTCTGAAGAGACTTTGTAGCATCCATCTCAGACGTTCAGGGAGAACCACAGCTGATTTTTCCAAGGGACCTAGGGGAGTTCCTCAGTTTTTGATTGGTTCTCGACTGCTGTCCTGGGTTTGAGCCTTCTCAGTTTTTTTGGCGGGAAAAGTCCCTAAAAAAAGAAACAGAAAATTAAACATTCTTCTCCTGCTCCTAGGGATCCACAAAGTGTGTTGCAGGCCTTCACTCAGTGCTATTTAATGTCCTTAAAGCCTCCTCCCGTGGTTTCGGTTCCTGCTTCTCCTTGGTTCTCTACTTCCCTTAAAAGGCCTAGAGAACAGGATTCTTCTGAGGATGAGTCAGATTTGGGTAATGAATCACAGACGTATTCTACTCAAATTCCTTCTCCTTTAGACTATGGGTCAGAGGAGGAGGAATCTATTAGTCCAGATGTTCCTTTTGAGGCGATTTCCTTTGGGGATACACTCTCTAGGATGATGGATTTTTTTAAGTGGAATTGTGCTCAGGTCTCTGATATCCATGAGAGGTACTATGAGTTGCTGCAGTTGGAATCCCCTAAACCTGTAGCTATTCCTCTTGTTTTGGCTGCTTTGCTGGATGCTCTCTTGGGCCTGATTCTCTACCTCCTGCTTCCAAAAAGCCTGACAGGTTTCATAGGGTGCCTAAAGATTGTTTTTTTCCTATATAAATGTCCTGCTGCTGACCTCTCTGTCATGTCTGTAGCCTCTGATAAGTTGTCTCAATTGCTTCCTTTGGCCAAGTTATTGCCTTCTGATAAGGATAGCAGAACTATGGAAAGGTTGGGTAAGAAGGTTTACACTTCTGCTACCGTAGCTTTTAGGGATATTAATTACCAGACCCATGTGTAGGTATGTGTTGGCTCTTGTTTCTCAGGCTTTCAACTTATTTCTGATTTTCCAGACTCCTAGGGTAAGACTTTTGTTCTCTCCTTGTTAGGGACTTCCTCTCAAGTCATTCATAATTCTATTAAATGTAGTTATGATACAGCAGATGCCCCTTCTAGGCCTGCTGTTTTTAGTTCAGTGATGAGGAGGTATTCTTGGCATAAGCTTCAACCTTTACCTGATGATATTAAAGCTAAGCTGATGGATCCTCCTCTGGATTCTAAACTTTTGTTTAGGAAAGATGCTGCTGGTTTAAGTCCCTTCAGGATAAGGGTAAGGCCTTACAGGAGCTTAAACTTGTTTGTTTCTCCAGTGCTTAAATTTCAGAGAACTACCCCATGAAGCCTGCCTTTGTTTGTAGACAGTCCTGCCCTTCTACTAATGGTAAGAAGAGTGGCAAATGGGCTCTTCCTGCTAAGGCTACTCAGTTTTCTGGGGCTACAAAGCTGTTCTTACCAGACAAACCAGGTGCTGTATGACTCTCCATCTTTTTCCAGCCACATTCCTCTTTATCTTTGCCTTTCTCTTTCTCTTCCTGTTTGCCTGAAGAGCACTCAGGATTCTTGGGTTCTGTCGATTATTTGTCAGGGGTGCATCATGGTGTGGAAATCCCATCCTCCTTTTATGGCCATTTCTCAACCTCCTTGGGAAGAATTTCCCCTTTTCTCAGAGGTTCTTCAAAATCTCTTGACTCAAGCTACTATTCAAGAGATGCCTGTGTCCCAAAGGAGGAAAGGGTTCTACCAGACTGTTTCTAGTACCCAGAAAAGAGGGCACTTGGAGACCTATTATAGACCTAGCTCATCTAAACACATTTCTAAAAGTGTCTTCCTTTCAGATGTTGTCTCCTCACATTCTATTTCTTCTGTTGCTCCCTCAGGCCTACATGGTGTCTCTAGGTCTCAAAGATGCTTATCTCCATATTCCGATCCATCCACTTTTCAGGAAGTTTTTGCATTTCTTTGTTGCTTCCTGGCATTTTCAGTTCTCTGCTTTGCCCTTTGGCCCTTCTACTACCCCACAGGTGTTCACCAAATGCCTTGCTCCTGTGATTGCTTTTTGCAGGCTTCAAGGGATCCAGGTATTTCCTTACTTAGACAACCTGTTGATTCAGGCGTCCTCTCCAGAGACCCTTTTGCAAAATCTTCATTTTGCTGTTTCCCTTCTTCACAGCCTGGGATTTACTATACATTTCAAAAAATATTCTCTGACTCCTTCACAGGATCATGTTTTTCTGGGTTGCAGGATTTAGATGGTGCCAATGCTTGCATCCCTGCCCCCTCCAAAGGTATTAACTCTCATTTCTTTCTTTCATACTGTTCTTCCCCTGACTTCCACCACCACCAGAGAGTTTCTGAGAGCTCTGGGTCTCATGGCATCCACCAATCCAATGCGCGCTCTGGCCAAACTTCACATGAGAACATTTCATTTGCTTCTGAAGTCAGTGAGGCTCCAAAATGTACATCCTCTAGACTTTGTAGTTCTTCCTTTTCTCAGACAGGAACTTCACTGGTGTATTCAGCAGTTGTCTCCGAGTCCAGGGATCCATTTTCATCCCCCTGTTCTCTCTCAGGAATTGTTCACAAACACTTCAGACATGGGCTGGGGGGGGGGTGACATTTGGCACCCTAAACGTATAGGGGGTATGGTTGCCTTATCAGCAGAAGGAGCATATCAGCATCAAAGAGATAAGAGCTCTTCTGCTGGCTGTTCAGCCTTTCATCCTCTTTTCTCTCCAGGACCTCTCAAGGTGTTCACAGACAATATCATAGTGATGTGGTATATCAAGAAACAGGGACGAATGAGATCTTATCTTTGCTGGTTGGCAGTTCTGGTATGTTTTTTTGCTGTCAAGTATCAAGTGACTCTTCAGGCAGTTTATATTCCTTATGGCCAGAACATTATGGTAGACACTTTGAGCAGGTCCTTAACTCAGTCCCACGAATCGATGCTTCACAAGGCTGTGTTTCTGGACATTATCCATCAGTGGGATATTCCTCAAGTAGATCTTTTTGCCTCCCCTCTGAACAGGCAGCTTCCTCTATTTTGTCCCTGAGTTCCTGGTCCTAAGGTGTGGAAGGTGGATACCCTCTCATTTTCTTGGAAGGGGGTGTTTCTTTATGCAGTTCCTTCCCTTCCTCTCATTCTGAAAGTCCTGTTGAAGATTTTATTTATTTATTTATTTATTGCTTGCATTTGTTTACCTGGAAAGTCCACTGGGCCTGAGAAGAGCCCATTTTCAGTGGATGCCCAGGGAGAAAAGCTCCACATATAGTTACATAGACATATAGTTACAGACAGATAAAGTATTAACACATTATATACAGTATATAATGCAGTAGTATTGCATACTTAAAGCATAATTATACAAAAAAATGTTAGAATACATAGACTCATTTGAAGAAATAGAGTTATTTTTACTTGCATGTGAAAGTGAAAAAGTGTATGAGAGTAAGTGAGATGTAAGTAGAGAGATAGTTGAGCGTAGTACAGAAAAAAGAGATTGAGGCAGAAAGGTTAAAGTGGGGATAGCAGAGGCTAAAGTGACAGCAGAAGGAATAGATTTGAAAGGAAAATGTGGGGGTGGGCTAGTCATACAGTGGGAGAGAGTAAGTATTCTGAGAAAGGTTAGGTTATGGGGTATACTATAGGGTGCAAGTGCAAGATTCAACAGGATGCTCCCAAAATCTTGTTGGTGGCTCCCTTTTGGCCGTGACAGCATTGGTTCCCCCTACTTTTGCATCTAGCCAGGGACAGTCATCACAAGTTACCTCACAGGGTGGATCCAATCATGCAAGACAAGGGATCTCTCATCCATCCCCACCTGTCCACACTTAACTGACACTGTAGGTGATAGGATTTTGATTCCTCACACACATTTTTTTTCTGAGGACGTGCTGCAAGTCCTGCATGAGGCCAGGAAACATATTACTAGGAAATCCTAGTTATCCAAATGGAAGATGCTTTCTGTTTGGTGTCTCTCTCATAACCTGGACCCACTTACTGTGGATGTTCCTTTAATTGTCTCTTATTTGTGTGAGTTGCTCAATGCTGGTTTGGTCTATTTTTCTATTAAGGCCCACTTGTCAGCTATCTCTGCTTGTCTGCCTTTTTCTCTTTCTTTATCTTCTAGATTTGAGGTTAAACCATTTCTTAAATGTGCCCTTAATATTAAACTTCCCAGGAAGCCTGTTCCTCCTCCCTGGGATCATAATTTTGTTTTGGAGAAGTTGAATCAGGCTCCTTTTGAGCATGCTGCTTCAGTTTCCTTCCTACATTTTTCTAGGAAGACTGTTCTTCTGTTAGCTCTTACTTCTGCCAGATGGGTGTCTAAGTTGCAGGCCCTTATGGCTTGTCCTCCTTTTTTGGTCTTTCATGAGGACAGGGTATCCTTGCCTACTAACTCTTCTTTTATGACTAAGGTGGTTAATGAGCTATCACTGAATCAGTCTATTAATCTGCCTTTTTTTACCCTATCTGTAATCTGACAGTGAGTGGGTGCTGCATACTTTGGATGTACATAATATTTGAATAAGACTAAGGCTATTAGAAAATCTGATCAGTTATTTGTTTCTTTTCATCCTAGATCTTTGGGACTTGCTGTATCCAAGCAAACTATTTCTTCTTGGATTCCTAAGCCTATGTCCTTTTGTTACACTTTTTATGATTTATTCAGTTAAGGCTCATTCTACTAGAGCTGTGGCTTCTTCTGGTGGGTTTTAATGGCTTAGATGCGAATTCTATTCTTGAGACAGCTACCTGGACTTTTGTGCATACCTTTACCAAGCACTTCAAGTTGGATGGTATCTCTAGAGCTAGGGCTGATTTTGCTAGTGCCGTTCTTCAAGGCTTTTTAGGGAGCTCTTCTGCACCTTCCCCCTCCTGGGTTTCCTCTTGAGCTTTGGCACTCCTCCCATCTCTTAAGAATACTGCAGCAGTGAATGTAATGACATAGTACAGTTGTGTAAAATCTTAGCATAATGGTAAATTTCCTTGCCTTCACTGCTGCAGTGTTCACCCCTTTCTTCCATCCCCCTAGTTTTTTGCCTTCCTGGATGTACAGGTTGCCTCTAGGGTTTCTTGGACTGTGTTCCTACTGGGGCATTTGTTTCTGATTATGGTAGGCCTGAACATCACCTTTATGATCTACACTATGCAAGGAGGTTTGGGTGATGTTCGGTGTACCTTTTAAAAGCAAGAAGTAGTCTTTGGTAGACTGGATGGATATTCAGGCTTCCATGGCAGGAAATTGCATCTGTTACGAATACTGCAGCAGTGAAGGCAAGGACAGCTTCCATTATGGTAAGATTTTATACAAATATACTTTCTTTCAAAGCAATCCTGTAGTTGCAAGAGTGCACCTTACTGCCATATTTTATCTTTTTAGTAATCTAGTCTTTTCTCCTAACAGAAGTATATGCTACTAACAGAAGTGTATCCTAGAGTCAAGAGTATGGATAAGTGGTCTGACTGGCCTAGATGAGGCAGCTATTTTTGCCCTAAAGCCATTCTTGATATTTGAGTAGGGCTTGTCCAGTGTATTTTTCTCCCTGGTTGCACATTTGATGTGTTGATGAAATTTAGTGAGAACTGACTTTCCGTCTGATTGAAATCACCAACTATGATATGAACAGCTTCAGGATGGACGTTTTATTGCAAGTTAATGATGTCAAACAGGTGACCTAGAGCTGTGCAAGCATTAGCATCTGGTGGAATGTAGACAGCTGTAACTATAACAGCAATGAACTTCCGAGGTAAATAAAAGAGCTTGCATTTGATTGCCATATACTCCAGATTGGGAGAGCAGTAACTGTCTACAGTCTTTGCGTTGGTAGAACTGATGTTATTCACACAGATCCAAAGCCCCCCCCATCTCTGCTCTTACCTGAACCTTTATTTCTGTCCCAGCAAAAAGCTGTGTGGCCTGCCAGCTCAATAGCTGCATCTGGTATACACAAGTGTAGCCATGTCTTTGTAAATAATAAAACACAACAGTCTCTTACAAGGTTGTTCTCACAAATATGTAGCTGAAGTTCATCCATTTTGTTTGTGATAGAGCTGGCATCATCAAGAAATATGCTGGGAAGAGATGGTTTGTGAGGATGTTTCCTTAGCCTAGCATGTAGGCCAGACCTCCAGCCATGCTTCTCTGTCTTCATCTCTTCCTTGGGCTGACAAAAATCCAAGGAGAACCTGGTGTTCTTGTTATTCCTCTGGTATGTCAGATGAGTGTGAGAATTCACTTGTAACAGCCTGATGGTGCTGAAATCATATGCAAGAGATCTTGCTAACTGTACATAAGATCAGCCTGACCGAACCTGATAGTAGAGAACATACATATGAATACAAAAACACAGAAAACAAGCACAAAGAAGGAGAGCATTGGGCTGCTGCAACTGTGTGTGCTGTCATTTTGAAAAAGGGACACCATTTGCTGAAATGTGTGAATTTATTTAAATAAGGAATGGATGTGGAAATGTAACACAGGTCAAAGAAGGCACACTGTAGTGTCACTGAGTAAATTAGCATTACTTAAGTGTATACATGAATGTTACCTTGGCAGTCTATACATTCCATGAAGGAGGAATGTCCATATGTATCAGAT
The DNA here is from genome assembly GCF_019279795.1 of Protopterus annectens. NCBI lineage: Eukaryota > Metazoa > Chordata > Ceratodontiformes > Protopteridae > Protopterus > Protopterus annectens. The sequence continues at coordinate 210,700,021 of NC_056727.1, read as the reverse complement.
ACAATTATATGAAACACAATGACATCCATTCTGCTGAGGTAGTTGTAGAATCTGGTCAGCATTTGTTTGTGATTTGCTGTCAGTACCACACTTGTATATGGTGAAATTGTTATAGCAGTAGCAGTATGTTAAGTGCCAAAAGTCATGGACAGCTGAATATGGAATGAAAGTCTATTATGGTAATGTGATCAACCCCCCATTAAACCATAATGCTAAATGTTGCATGACATCTGCAGTGAATGTTTGTACTTGTATCACATAAGCATGGCAGCAAAATGCTATGTTTACACATGCATGCATGCATATACAGTCCAATCACTGATATGGCAAACATCATGGTGGCAGAATTACACAAGTGGATTACACAGACAATATTTATGGTGTTGTGGGACTGCCCTGATGGGGATGAACATCACAAATGATCTCCCTGGCTATTTCCCTGAATGAGTCCTTCATAGCCTGTATCATGTCTTGGAAAACATTTCCCATCATTTCATGTGTGTCTGAAAGACATCAGTCACCATCTCTCAGATCTGCTCCCATTAATAATCTTGTTGGGGTGCTGGTGTTGTCTCTTTCAAGGTGCAGCAGTGATGATGACATGTGCAGGTCCAGCTTCCTCATTGTCATCCTCTCTCCATCACCATTGCATCACTCTGGCAGTGGTCTGGCATGTGCTTCTCTCTGATGTCTGATGGGTGAGCATCCATGGGTCCCATGCTCTGTCAAGATGAATCACAACACAAGACAGAAAGCACATAAGCATACCTCCTACTACATGACATATCCATTGTGACACAATGAACAGGCAGAAAATAGTCAGTATGAAATCTAATACTACATTATGGCCATAGTCAACTGTACCACCATATGTGACATATGTAACTAATCAAAACCATAACAACAAACTGTCTATCAGTCCGTCCAGTCCTGTGAAAAGCAAAGCTGACAATAAACTGACACTGATGTGCACATCTGCAATCTATCAGACATTAAGCAACATCACATTGACATGTGATGTCTACATATGAGAAGAAAGGTACATCAGCATACATTGTAGGTGTCATTAAAAACATACTCTCAGATGAAATGGCCTAAAATGATTATGCAGGACAAGTATGATAAACAAAATTGCTGTTAGTGCATTAAACAAAGTTACTGTTAGTTCATGGTTCATCATACACGCATCACATTCCCTATGGCCTATTATCTATAATTATGTATGTTTTCAATAACTGAGCATGTCAGGGCCACTACATCCATCACAGAATATAAGCAGCTTACACAAGATCATGCCATGGCATGCATAACACAGCTTACCACTGGAAATACTGACGTTACCTGAACACTTGTTTAGCAGCCATCATTATGCATAACAAGTATGTGCAAAGCCAGCACACTTAAATATCCTATGTTTCCTCTCTTGTATGTATTTGTATGTCAGTTGTAACCCAGATAATTGTGCATGTAATGAGTCATATCAGCTGCCACCAGTTTACATAATGGTACAAGGAAGGTAAAGTGAGATGACAATACTGTCTGAAATATGAAAGCCATATGCAAAAGAGATGAGCAAGGCAACATGTTTATTGGATGACCCATCATCAAATTTTTGGAATGCAGCACAACACACTTGTAATAATGTACAGTCATAAACACAATGACAGTCTGTGACACATGAAAGTATAGTATAAGTCATACAAACAGCCTTGACTGTCTACAACTGTATCAGTGCCATATATACATTTATTAGCAGTCAATATCCTGCCAAATGCAAACAGCATGATGCTGTTTGCTGATTATGTAACAGTCTGAAATGTTGAAGAGGAATGCTTGTGTGCACAAATATCCATAACACAGAGTACAACTCTGTTTTAAACAAACCATCAAAGGTATTGTAGGCAGGTGTGATGCCCATGCTGAACTGAAGGGCATGTCAGAGTATCCACCAACAATAGTATGAACACTGACACAGCAGACACCTATTCAGTATGCAAATTTGCATGCTATGTACAACAGATTGGTCACTGAGAACATCCATATACATGTGTGCCAACATATGTATTACAAACAGCAAGCAAAACACTATTAACTTGTACATGAAATATCACAATTAAAAGCACTGTGACAGTTACATATAAATGACTGCCATCTAGGTTGTGGCCTACATTTCCAAACATTACCTTCACCAAACATGGCTTGTTGCTAAATGATATGCAAACCGAGTTTTGTGTAATTCATACTTGTAATCACAGGTATTGACTGACTATTGCACTTACCTTAAAGATGCATAATGGGTATTCCTGCATTATAAGTAGTATACATGGCAATGGCAAAAATACGAGCCTGTACCAACCATCACATCTCATTTATTTACAAAATCAAAGTAATACCTTTCTCTCTGTCTCTCATCTGTCCCTCCAGCCTGTGCATCAGTTTGTTGCACAGGGCCCATTTATGAGTGCATTCCTCATCACCTGCAAAAAGTAAAAAGCATGTATGAATGATGTAGGTATGAAATAACATTGATATACATTGCTCAAGTCACGTTCCCAAACTTTTAAATTGAAGAACATTACAGAATTTCCATGCATAGTTTCAAATGTTTCACACACAGTCCTTTACATATTGTAACAGAAATGAAGGACTAAGATTCAAACATGCAACTTTCAGCTACATCCACACTCTAACCCTGACACCTACTGTGTAGCTAATACATCTTGCCTGAGATTGTATGGAGGAAATACAGTTAAATGAAATTGAAGTATGAATGTGCAGGGATGGGCTACAGCATGCTGTGCATTTATGAAAATAAAACTGCAAGCATGAATGTGTGTCAGCACAGTGGTCAAAATACAAAAACACAACTGTAAACTTTCATACCTCAGACAGTGGGTCATATAACACATAGCCATTGTTAATAGACAACTACAGATTGCTGTACATCATGTAAACCTTAATGTATGTTAGGTTGAAGGACATAAATACCTACATATGTTTATTGTCAAAGGACAAATTATAACTTAAAATTAACCCAGATATTAGGTGATGACCCTGTTCTGCAGTCCAAACGTATATCTGACCATCTGACGCTCTTCAAATATAAGTATTAGAAGGGTGTTGTATTTTTATTAATAAATAATGACACAGTTATACTTGAAATTCAAGTTGCAAATGTTAGTATATTCCTCATCCTCATAACTATACCAGTATGTTCAAGGCTTTACACATAAAACTGGAGTAAAAGAGTTGTTGTTGGCAGAACACTATGGATTATGGAGTGATTTGCAGAAATCTGACAAATAAACGAGGTAGTCATAAGCATGTTGAAAATAACCATTAATATCAGTACACAGGTACGTATAGCAACATTTTGAAAACTTTTACTCAGACACAGTGATCAGAATATAATATAAGCTATCCCCTACAAGGATATGAACCCACACTTAGCCTATATATATATATATATATATATATATATATATATATATATATATATATATATATATATCACACTTTCCTTATTAACAGACTACTGTTGTGTGTGTGTGTTGTGTGTGTGTGTGGGTGTGTGTATCCATATTCCTGTGGATAATTAATAAATACGGAAACATTTGACACACAAATGCTGTAGGTCTTCATACTCAATAAAACTGACAGATATCATCATGTTTTACAACATAGAAGGTCTGTTTAGACAATCAGACATGCAGTGCTCTTGTATTAAACAAACAGAACTTTAATAATAATACCGTTTACTTTGTAAAGCAGAATGGACTAATGAAGGTCTTTATGCATTATTATTCACACATAGGTAGGTTGGGTGATACTGTTAAAGTATTATGGGTAACAGAGAAATGCATTGTCATCAGCAGCCTAAGTGCTGTAGGCGTCAGTGTTATACAGCCATACTGGACTTGTGAAATGATGTCCTTATATGTTGGAAAACACAAATATCTAATGTTTATTAATATGTACATGATAAAAAAGATAATAAGCAAATAAACCCCATGAGAATCAAACCCATAATTCCAGGGAGAACAGTCTCCTTGCCTTCTCAGTTATCCAGATGAGTTAATTGTGAGAAAAGCTACTTAATGGTTTTAAAAGGCATGTATCTGATATCTGGGACACAGCCATATCTCTGAATTCCTTTGGAATGTTCAGGCCTACATAGAATTGTGACACAAGTATCTACTGCTGTCTCTTCACCTCAAGGACCCTTGACGAAGCTCCTCAGCATCCCTCTGATGCAGGTCTTCATAGCGGTGGTGAACCTGCACATCAGTCTGGCAGATTCCCATATGTCGTTGATGCTTTCTCACTACCCGGTTCCTTATATTGGTCATCATGAAGTTAAATGGTCTGGCTGTCATGTGATGCTCCACCCCATATTAGATGGTCAGCATTTGGGTGGTCTCCTCCTTGGTCTAATTGGGTGCTCAGATATGTTGAAGCCTCCTGGAAGTAGCCATCTCTATGATAATGTTGAGAATGCTAATATATCACAATTCAATAAATTGCTCACTGAGGTCCCACTCAGTTCACAGGTTGCAATGGTCTGATCTGTAAATGTATCAAAATCAGAATTTAAAAGCAGCACTTATGGCGTATTATCATATCATTGGAAGGTAATGAGCATGTACTCCATATGGTCCTGGTCCTGCTTAATGATACCTATTGGGCATTTTAACAGAGCACCTTCCCATTATGCCCGGTTATTGGATAATGTGCTGAATTTCGAGAATTTGAGTGGATGTGTTCAAATGGAATTCCAAAATCTTGAATTTAAAGAATCTCATTAATTATGTGTGGTGAAAAAGGGACTTAAAAGCTGTATGCTCATAGCTGGTATTACTTTAGCTGCAAAGGTAATTTTGCACTTGTTAGGATTTGGTTCTCTCCTTTTGAATCTATGTTATCATTACTCCTTAGAAATGTGTGTGTGTGTATACTTTGATGCATTTATGGAAAATTATGTGCAGTATAAAAAAATGTATGTAAATTACTGGAGGGTATGGGATTGACCTGTAAACATACAAGTGGGTACAGCTGCATCACTAACAAGCAGTACGTTTCCCAAATGCCGTTGTACTGACAAATGTAAACAGCACATAACGACGTTCGCATGGATTTTCCACATATATTGCTGGTGACTTGATACACTTAATGGTACATGAATGGAAACCTGCAGATTCCGACATTATCCATATGTTGCTGTGTAGGCTGTATTTGTAGCACTGTTATGGATATGTATTCACTGATGGTTATTAAAATATGCACTACAACTGCTGCCTCAATAAACAAGATCCATGTTTAGATCAGCTTACTGTGTGGTCAGCTTATGGATATAAAGGCTTTCTGACACTTTCTGTAAATTGTTCAGTTGATAATTTTCATATACTGTCTGCTAATGTGGATGGCATTCACTGCTCAGTATTGACTGTGTTGATATAAGCTCATCATATATAACAGTCATTGTTACTATGAATGCTTTTTTACACAGATTGTTTGTTAAGGCTCAAATTGCATTACGGCTACAGCCACACATTTCTGTTTTACAACTATGTTATGTGTAGTATGTTATGTAAACTGCATGCAAAGTGTGTGGCTCATATGGCACAGTGCTGCTGTTCTTGGACCTCCAAAACTGTGATATCCATTTCAAGGGGTTTAAATCTCACAGACAGATTCTACAGATATCACAACTTATGTTGTTGTTCCAAGTGTTATGTATTCATGCATTGTTTTCATATCACATATGATTTTATATGTCACAGTACTATATGGCACAGGGACTATTTCCTAGATTTTGGCATTGCACTAGACTGCAGAAAGGTTAAAATCACATAAGCTGCCCACATAATCATCTCCATATGTGGGCCCCCACATCAATTTAATGATGTGCATATATCTGTCTTTCAGATGGCAAGGGTTCTTGTTATATAATTGAAGATGCAATTCTTTTGAATGCGTCTTGATCAAACTTGAAAGCACGAAACAGCAAAATAGTGAAACGGCATATAAGCGATTTTTTTCCCTGGGAAAGAAATTGCTTGGCCACCTCTGTTACTTTACCATTTTCCTCATTGTAGTGCAATGTCAGAGTTGTTATATTTAAGTAGGGGGGTGTGGGAGGCACAGCCCTCCATGTCGGGGGTGTGGGGGGCAAAGCCCCCCCCACTTTATCTAATGTTTTTAAGTTATTTATTTATTTATTTTTTTGTGGAACAGCAATTTTTTTCCCTGGGAAAAAAAATCACTGTTCCAAGGGTTCAGGATTGAAAGCTTTCGCTTACATGGGGTCGATAAATTAACATTCACTTTTTTAAGCCGTCATTGATTTAATATAGACCCGATGATAAACAGACCTAAGTGTGACAATTTTTCCCCACAGGAAAAAGAAATTATGACAGATGTTCTGCACCAACATGGATAGAGGCTGCTTGGATGGGCAGGAAATACAATATAGAGGAATGAAGCCTAGACCAACTTCATAAAAATGATTAATGCTGTGGGAGGTCAAAACAGATTCTATGAGGCCTGCCGCCAGCGGTACTCTTTATGCAGCCATTGGAGTACACTAGTATGAGAGGTCAAGGGATGCCACCAGTGGTGGCCCATCATGGACAACCTCTGATGAGATTACACAGTTTCTTGAAATGCTCCATATGGTGCATGGGCAGGGCCGCATATCTGAGGGTGGGATAGAAGCAGGTGTTCCAGGCCACACACGTATGTGTTACTTTGTATAGCATTGCTGTGGATAGAGTAACTGAGTAAGTATTGCTGCTGCATGCATATTCATATATTGTCATGTTTGTCTTACAGCAGCAGAACTGCATCATGCACATGGGTCTACACATGGTGATGGTGACCAATGTACGTATAATGTTATGTAAGCATACAATTTCAGTACATACATAACAGTGCAACCAACATGTGTAATGTTGTCTGCATTCATTTGCACAGGTCCACCCACTTCTGCACAACAGTAAGATGTGACATGTGAGTGCCAACATATACTATTACTGTGACCATTACTTATTATTTCCTCAGTCTCAGTGCTGTATACTGTCATATTGATATTTCTTTCATATTGTAAAATACAGGTACATCTTCTGGGGGCATGAGTCATGCAGTTGCAGCTACAGACAGACCAGGTATGGTTCCCCCGTATGTTCATAGGCTGCAGCAATGTGTAGCATACGTGTGCAGTATGAAATTAATGTTGTAGTGTTTCAACACAGGGACATCTGAGCAACAGGTTCTCCTTACATCATGTGAGTATCACTGTATCCCATACTGTGTTGTATACGTGACTGTGTTTGCTTTGTCTGTACTTTTCCACTGAAAGATCTGTGTTACAACAGACAAACTCACCCCATTGGGAGGGTGTCACTGATATGCTATCACTTTTCTTTCATACACGTCATTGTTGCTACTCCTGTTGTTGTTCTCCATTACTGCTATGTCCCCCTACATAAGACAGCCACCATCAGTATCTCAGCCACAAACAACTGGTATGTGTAGATATTATCTAATAAGTGTTTTAACTGTGTTGGAATGGCACATGCTGGCAAGTATGGGATTAAGAATGCTGAGTTTATACCTTTGTTTCCTGACAACAGTTGCATTTCATCCCTCACTTCCAGCTCCAGCTTCCCACGAGGACATGTCAGGTGTGTATTATGCTTGTATTCCTTATATATGTCATTATATTGCATAGGTAACATAAATGTTAAATCCCGTTATAAAGGTTCTGTGGGCCGTACAAGTACAAGATCTCCTGGTAAGTCACAATTATCTATAACATTGTAGTGATATATATATATATATATATATATATATATATATATCTATGGCATATGTCATTAATGATATCCAGCATGTGATGTAAGCACATTTTCCTGACCTGTGTCATCTGTCTCTTCTTTAGCTTGTCCACTTCCTTTATCCTCCATTAGCCCATCCACTGATCCTGATGTGGGATCTGATGTGTCTCAGATTAGTAGCATGGCCCCCTGCTCACAGGGCACAGATGTGGTGATACAGTCTGGCCCAGATGATGACAGTCATGTGGATGAGGCTGTAGCCATGGATGTGGATGAAAACTTGCCCAGCCATTCTGACAATGAAGGGCATCAGATGGTGGATAGGATGAGGTCTGTGGACCACAGTCCCATGCTGAGTCTGCTGGTGATGATGACACTTCCCCACAGCACATTGATAATGCCCATTTCAGTAGATGTAGGCATGTAGCTGGTTTGCTTGGGCACATTCCAGAGGGTGTTCACCTACTCCTACATGCAAATGGATGTTCCGATTTGATATCATGGATCTGACATCCATGCAATCACCTGTGCCACGGATCATGTTACACACCAGCTGGCTGTGCTGCATGAAGGTCATGGTGGCATTGGCTACACAGAATGAAAGCATGTTATCTGTGGCACAGTCTGTTGAATCCTTGGATATAGCAATACTACAGCAGTGCCATAGTATGAGCAGGGTTCTGCGTTTCTTGACTGTTTTTAGCCAAGTACCACATGGAGAGCCAGACCTCTTATCAGCAGACCAACCCATGCCTATCAGGTCTAGCTGCATCATGCACACACTTCTGCTGCTGGTCCATCTGATGTGGGACTGGCAGTCATGACCAGACAGTCAACTCACACTCATGCTCCTTCCCACAGTGTGTCTCCACATAATGGCATCACCCCATCCGTCTCCATTGTAGAGCAACCTGGAACAAGTGTTTCCAAAGGAGGTAGAGACAGACAGCACTGCAGTGTGAGTCATCAACATGGGTGCCCAAGATTGCATTAGAGTAACATTGACAGTTGATCTACTATGTCCTATAGAGTCAGTCTCGCCATGTGGCAATAATGATTGCTATGCAGATCACTTGTCATCTGTCTGTGGTTGTTGTAAAGTCAGATGCCGCAGGAGTCTCACATTTGTATTATATATAGATGACTCCATTCATTTAGTACATTACTCTTTATTCATACTTTACATTGATGTATGTTGCTTGTGATATTGACAACAGCTCTGCATTATGTCCTGATTTGTTTTCTTGTTTGCATATTTTAATAGTGGATAGATAGGAATGGGTTTCATAGAGGTATGTCCCTTGTTGTCTGCCATACACACATACACCAGTATGAGTCTTTATGCATACCTGTGTCACTTGTGGTCTGAGATGATCTGTGTTGTGCTAGATTTGTATATGTTCATACTGTTATATGTTAGAATTATGTTATGTGTGATGCTCACTGTGTGCATCTACTGAGTATTTGCCATTAGGTGCATTCTGTGCTGCTATGGTGGGGCAACATCTGCACATCATTGTTTAAAGAGTGTACTTCTGTATGTTTGTCTTGTCATGACTCAAAGGTGTGTGTCAGATGCTGCCATGTTGCCTGGGCCTGGACTTGTGGTTGCACCCTCAGTTGCCCATGCCTGTTTGTTCTGCCCTCTGTGTCCTACTCCTCCTCTGATAACTTCAGAATCTTCAGACATCTGCATTTCTTGGGGTAGTTCACCAATTCCGACAGCTGTAAGACCACCATGTGTTTTTGTTAACATGTTGTACAGCATGGCACACACACTAATCATCTGGCTGCTTTTCAGGAGTTTACTGCAGGGCATCCCCAGATGCGTCCAGACGTATGAGCACAGCTTTCAGTGCAACAAAGACAAACTGTATGGTATTTCATGTTGTGTGCATTCCATTGCAGGCCTCCTCTGCAGGGATTGATGGTTCCCTGCACAGGGTCATAAGCTATGGCTCAAGTGAATAACCACAGTCACTTATTGTGGGGAGTAAATACATATGTTGTCATCATGGATAATGTTGACAGGGATGTCCTTAGCTTGCATCCTAGCTGTGTACCTGTACTTACCCAGTAAGTCAGAAAGTCAGCATTGCAGTTTATTGCATTTAAGTTGTGTTGAGCATGTATGATGTGTTTTGGAATCTGATAGGCATGTACAAAATCTGTAATTATACCACAATGAATAGATAAGTACTCGGACTGCTTGTGGTCTGTCTTCAGAAATGATGTCCACAGCTGGTGCACTGAAGTCTTCCTTCAGTGTGTTCTGCTGTCTGCAGCTATCTTTTGGAATCTGCCCCTTGACTCTAACTAATATAACTACTACATATTACCACCCCTCAAGTTTTTCCATTCCAGTTGGAGCCTGATCATGAACTCATCTATTTGCCCTTTTAAAACGTCTAAACCCCCCTATAGATAATAATTCTAAATTCAAGGATTTCAAACAGACACACATCCTCAGAGTCTATGATGAGCTATCCAAAATATTATAAACCTGAAAATCACACAACAGCCCTTTATAAAATGGTGATTATATGAAGGATTTCTATTCCCAAACAGATAAATGCCAAGACCTGGACCTCCTACTAGAGCCAAATATAATTAGAGGATTAAGAATAAAACACCCTGGTAGTTGACCTGCTTAAATCAACTGTATAACAAGAGAAAACATTCTTATGTTATGCAACCGTTCTGAATACCCTCATAGTAAAGATTGCATCAAGAACATCAGTAAGGAACTAAAAGGTTTTGTCAGGGCTAATAGGACAAATTCTGATTTTAAATTAGCTTCTTGGCCAAGGATAGTTAAAATACCTTTTTTAGTTATAATAAGAAAACAAAACATTAACACCAAGCAGTGTTCTAAAGTTGGCCAAAATGGTGCCACCCAGTTAGACCCGGCAGACATAGCATATATAGATACAGTGCAAACTTCACCCCTAATACAGCTGTCTTAATTGCACAAATTCTTGAATTCCTTACATCTCCTAAAATCACAAAGGAACACATGCTGAAGGTGCTCTGTAAGACCAACATTAGTGCTTCCATGAGTCTGATAATTTATTTGGATGCCTAATAAATAACACCAAAATGCCCTTGTGGAAATTCTCTTAAATTGTTTTACCCGAGCTGAGCTACAAGATTTGCCCTCAAAGTATGACAAACTGTACTGGTGATGCCTGTAGACAAGGGTGGCCCTACCACAAACTCAGGAAACTACAGACCCATTAGCCAGACTGGTGTGATATGCAAAAGTGTGGAACACATCATATCTGACCTCATAAAACCATGATATTAAAAACCTCATCAGGATAGGTCCACATCAGTTTGGCTTTATCAAAGGGAGAAACTGCCTATTCGGTTTAGCCAGCTTTTTTGAGAAAGTCATGTAGACTATAGACATCATCATTAATAACCTAGGAGCCTTAAAAGTAGAGCCATACATACTGACGTGAATAGCTAAAGTATGACGGAAACTAGTGGCATGTGCCTGGGTCAGTACTGGAACCATTCCTTTTAGGCATCTACTTCTCCAGTTTCCAGGCCTAGAATTAGGATATTTGTAAACTGAGTGTTATTGTCACATGTATCTCTGATGCCTATTCATTATAGCAGGAACCAACTCTGATAAACAAGTAGTATATAGAAAAGGGGCTAAAAATACATGCAGAAAAATGAAGTATTGTCACATTTGGAAAATAACTTAGTGTATAATATACTCAATACCCCACTCCAAAACAATACAGTCAGGAGTTTTGGGAATGTGTGTTGATAATCCCCTCTTCTTTAACAGCTATGCAGCTACTGTAGTCAGAAAGTCTTTGTAAAGTTCTGACTGCATTCCATCTGCACATCCGGGAGACATAAATTATGTTGCAGCAATAAACTTTATTCATAATAGGTTTAGCAGCTTACTCAGATTACATGAAATGTGAAGAGAAAATGGCTGACTACAATGGCTAACTTATATACACATAAAAAGTACAGAATCAGCAGTTTCTCAGCTTGGGTGGTGCATTTTGGAATATTCTTCCAGTCATAATTCATACTTTCTAGCTGACAGTTGCATAATGCAATAATTATTTCTTACTTTAAGTGACAACTCACATTTGTCACACCTCAAGATGTTTTCACCTCATGAAAATTTACCTTTTACATTCCTATGTTTAATAATTTTCCATACACTTGACAATATTTTATTTGCACAAAACATTACAACTTTCACAAACAATGCAGAGCTGTACTTTCTTATATAGAGCTGCCACAGGCAATTGTAGCATGAAGTATGAAATAATTTCACAAAACAGAAATATTCCTTCTGCCTTAATTTGCTTAGAATTAATGTCTGAAATAATTCCCCTGGAAGAAATCCACTCTGACCCCTGTGATTTAGCACTATTTGGCACAACTATAAAGGCATATCATCCATTTCAAAAGAAGCTATCCCTCTGTATGCAGCTCTAATTAGATTAATTATTAATTACAACACCACCCTTTGGAATCTACCTTTCTAAACATTAAACAATTGGAAAATTCTCAGAAGCTCCTAACCAAGCAGAGTGTTGACCTAATGTCTCTGAACAGCCAGGAAAGGCTTAAATCACTGCCCCTTTATTTTGTTACTTATAGACGCTTGAGAGGTCATCTATGCCTTGTGTTCTGCATCATTGGGGACCCCCGTCTCCTTGATCTCCTATATCTTTTTAAGTCAAATAACTCTACTAATACTAGAAAGTAGGGACTCAGTTCTCATGCAGCACATAAAATGTACTGGAGAAACAAATGCATTACCTGCTGCCAAATATATTCAAGGTGTCTTGAATTTTTCTGTGATTCCTACCCATTGCCTAGCCCATCTCTGGACCAGACTTCCCCCACAAAATAAATACAGCATCCTTCAAATTAAACCCAGATGACTGCTGGGTACCCATACATTTTCTCTGTAACTGATATGTTTTGCCCATTTTGAGATGGTGGGTACAGCATGGTGCCAGGCATTGTCAAGACATAAATGGTCTTGTGACACAACTGTCTTGTATTTCCAATGATCATACATTATTTATTTATTTATTTGTTTGTTTATCCTTTGTTAACTGTATTAGTCCCACTAGGCTAGTAGTATCTTTTCAGGGGAGAGCCAAGGTGGTATTTATACTACTAGGCAAAATTTGTCCAGGACATTGGGAAACATCCATTACTCATTGTTGTTGTGAATGGGACCCATTTTTGCATGAGCACTTTCTGTGTCTGTGTATCTTTTCCAGGTGTGGAGGTGGCCCGGAGAAACAGGGAGGCAGATGGCGAAAGAAGGATATAATGGAATGGAATGATGAGAGAAATGGAGGAGAAAGACTATAGCGAGACAAAAGAATGCATGCAGGATTCTGAGAAGATGTTTCAAAGAAATATGTTTAATGGGGATGAGTCAGCAAATGATGGATGCATAATTACAGCCCTCCACTGGGGAAGTTTGCGGGATGAGTTAATTAAAGAAATGGTGATGCAGAGTGAGACAGAAGATGGAGGAGACATTTCCTGGGGGACATTATGGAGAAAATACAAAAGGACGATATTGAGACAATCCTGAAGTCTAGTGGTGAGATAGAAAAGAAAACATATGCAGAGGAAGTAAAAGAAGGCAAAAGAGGAGTAGCAGGAAAGAAAGAAGCAGAAGAAAATTGCAAATGAAAGTATGTGGTAAGGATTCGAAGTAAAGAAGACAAAGAAATGGACAGGTATGAAGTGTGGACAATTTAATAACTCCTTTGGGTGTAAAGCACATGAGGTAAGAGCCTTTATTCTTATTAACAAAGAGACATTTTGTGACATTATATTTGAGATTTTTTTTTCCAATGGAAAATTTTCTTGGAGAATAGGAAAAAAAGAAAGACTGTAATCCATAGAATCTTTATGTAATAAAAGCATTTAATAAGAAAAAAAAAAAGAAATGTCACGTATAATTATGAACAGAGGTGGAAAGAGAGACTTTGAAAGGACATTTGAAAACTTATGTAAAGAAGTACTGGACATTGTAAAAGTGTATGATAAAAGGTGTTTATGGACTGGCGACAGGATGGTAATATTGTGTTAAAAATAGAAAGAGAAAAAATAGTCATATACTAAGCATGATAAATGTTGAGGGGAATAGGGATGTCATTAAATACTGCAGACAACACAAAACATGTTTTTTTTATGGAAAAGGACATTTGATAAGTAACTGTAATAAAAGGAAATGCTATATTTGTGAGGAAATGGGACATGATGACAAAATGTGACTTGAAATGTTATCAATGTAACAAAATTGTACATTTATGGATTTATTGTAAAAATGAAAATAACAGTAATAAAAAAGAATAAGAAAGAGAAAGAGTGGCGTACAGCAACAGTGGTCCCTCTCCATAAAGCTGGTGCCTCAACGGATCCTGGAAACTATCGCCCCATAAGCCTGACTAGCTTGGTCTACAAAGCTATGGAAAGGATCATCATGGACCTCATAAATAAAGATATTGGGGACCTACAGACACTGGATCCTACCCAGTTCAGCTTTGTTAAGGGCAGATCCTGCCTCTTAAACCTGGTTGATTTCTTTGAAACAGTCACCAAGGCCATTGACGAGGGGAAGGTGGTCCACACAGCCTACCTGGACCTCGCAAAAGCCTTCGATACAGTACCCCACTCGGGCATTATAGATAAGCTCACCAGCTTAAATATAAACCCCTATGTCACTAGATGGATTGCAAACTGGCTCAAGGACAGAACCCACATGGTTAGAATTGCTGGAGCCATGTCAGACTCCAAACCAGTTACAAGTGGTGTCCCACAAGGCTCAGTCGTGGGACCTCTCTTGTTCGGTATATATTTCTCGGAGGTACAGGCCAACACGGAAAGACTGTGGCTGACCAAGTTCGCAGATGACTGCAAACTGGGCGCCATAATCGACTCTCCAGCCGACACAAGCATCATCCAAAAGGGCCTCATAGAAACAGACAACTGGTGCCAGAGCCATGGCCTCAAGCTAAATGCCAAAAAGTGTATAGTTATCCCCTTTGGCAAAAACAAAGTGCCCACATATTACCACATAGGTGGTAATCCATTAAGTACGGAAGAAGGAATTAGGGACCTGGGGACCCAAGTTGATTGCAATCTCTCATTTGACAACCACGTGGCCAAAGTGGTTAGAAAAACATTTTATATAGCCCACCTAATCATGAAGGGATTCACATCTAGATCAGGGGAGGTCATTGTGCCTCTTTACTCATCCCTCATCAGGCCCATAATTGAGTACAATGCCCCTTTTGGGATGTACCTTACCAGACACCTGCAGCAACTGGCAAAACCCCAAAAGTACCTCACCAAGAGGATCAAAGCGCTCAAACAGATGCCATATGCTGTCCGGTTAAAGAAACTCCAGCTCTACTCAGTGGCATACCGCCTGTTCAGAGGCGATCTGTGCCTGACGTATAAAGCCATGTCCAACCCAGAATTAATGGACATGCTGCACCTCAGAAAATCCAAATCCCATCGAGCTACGCACTCAAGAGACTTGAACCTCAGCACCGAAATAAATAGGACATGCTGGAGGGACAGATTCATAACCCAGAGGCTCCCTTCACTCTGGAATAAAATCCCAGTCCAGGTTAGGCAGAGTCCCTCATTGACTCTATTCAAGAGGAATCTTGATGAGTGGATGGGAGATCGTAGGTTTACCCCGGGTATCACTTCTGTGTCACTGTTAGACAGAGGCACAGTATACTAACCTCGAAAAAGGGCATAGCAAAATAAATTTAAAATGGGTGGCGAAAGCCAAACACATTCTGGCTAGGCTTATAAATGCCCTAGGGCAGATAGCCTAGTATGAACCTATGAACCTATGAACCTATAAGAAAATGAGCAAAAAGACATTTTAGAAGTAGTTAAATAGAAGAAAAATTAGATGAGAAAAAATAATAAAGAGAACATAGAAGAACACTTTGGATTAAGCGATGAAGAAGCTATAACTTGAGAGATAGTAAAATAAAAAAATAATTATATTGGTGAACAGATAAAAGACAGAAAAATAAAATTGAAAGGGATAAGTATAAAAGAAAAAAGAAAGGAAATGGATGACATAGGCTTAGAATGGCCCATTAAGGCAGCTAGCCTAGTAATTAGCTATGGACTTATGAAACCATGAATCTAAGGAAAAGGAAAAAAATGAACATTTTAGAGTATTCTGTAAATGTGAATAGTATTAAGAATAGGGATTTTGGAATGTGTAATACATGTGATGTAGATGTAATTTTATTAGAAGACACAACATTTTTAACACATGAAGAAAGATTGCAAAGAGAGAAACTATTAGGAGGAAAGATAATCCTGAATTTGGTAAATAAGAGATGTTCTGGAATAGCTGTATTCTGTAGAAATATAGTAAAGATATTAGATGTAACTTTAGTAAAAATGGGAGGTTTAACCCTTGTGAAGGGAAGAACAGGTGTAGTGAATTGTAGAATTACATGTTTATACTAATTGTAAAGACAAATTTTTAGACTGTGTAGTGGAAAACATGAATATTATAATAACAGGAGACTTTAATTGTGATTTAAGAGGCAAGTGTAAAAAGAAAGGAAATTATAGAAAAACATTAAATGTTATAAAATGTGGTAAGTTAAAACTTTGGGACAAAAATGAATGGACTTACAAAAGAGGCATGCATAGAATTGAAATAGATTATTTTATAGTATCAGAATGTTTAGTTACAGGTGAAGGGGAGGTAGTTGAAACATGATTATCTTACAATATGACTAGAGATAAAAGAAAACAAGGAATATATAAAATAGGAAAAGGAATAAAAAGAATAAATGAGAAAATTAATTAAGAAGAAAAGAAATTAGTAATGCAGTTATAGAAAATTATATTACTATACTATGAGAACATTTTTCAAAAATTGGTCTGAATGGTGGATGATATTTAAGGAAAATATAAAAAAATGTTTTTACAGTGGCAATATGATATGGGGAAAGTAGAGAAAGAAAATATAAAGGAACATATAATTATGCATTGGAAGATTTAGAACACAGCAATAGAAAGCACTTTAACAAAAAAAAAATTATATGAAAGAAATCAAGAAAAAATACAAGAATTTGTTATATAAGCAAATATGTGTTTTGCAAGGAAAAAGAGAAGTATTGCATTATTTAAGCAGACTAGTAAAGGAAAATGGTAGTGTAATAAGAGAGAGTAAAATGTAATAGGAGAAATAGAATTCAGGAAAAGATTATGAATAGTGTAGTACAATACATGCAAGAAATGTTTAATGAAAAAATAAGGTAGTGAAAAAACATGGAAAGTAAAAACGTTAACAGAAAAAGAGAATAAGGAGTTGGAAAAGGAGACTTCTTTATATGAACTAGATAAAATATTAGGACAAGTAAATATAGATTCAGCTGGAGGACCAGGTGGAATAGGGTATGAAGCGTGTAAAAAATTAAGAGACTGGCAAAAAATATTTTTAAAGATTTTGAATGAACGGTTAAATTAATGTTTTATGTATGAGGAATTATGTAGTGGGATACTTAAATTCATATAGAAGAAGGAAGGTAAAAGACAATTAAAAAACTGAAGACCAATAGTATTTAATAATAATGATTATAAAATCTTTATGAACACAATACAAAAGAGATTTTAAATTCAAATGGAAAATATTATGCAAGATAGTACATATAGTATAAAGGGGAAGTATTGCCAAAACTTATTAATGATAGTTGAGAAATTGTGAATAATATCATGAATAGAAAAGTGAAAATCATGATAGGAGACCTTAATAAGGAATTTGATATAATTGAGCATGAAATGTTATAGGGAATGCTGAAAGACTATAAGTGAGAAAGTTAGGAAATTATGTATATCAGTGTATAGTATTAATAAAGTAAAAATCATTGTAAATGGCTGGTTAAGCCAAGAGGTGTAAATGAAGAGTGGTGTAAAACAGGGATGCCCGATGAGATGAATACGTTTTACATTAGTTATGAATGTAATACAATGTGATACTATGTTAAATAAATTACAAAATGAAGGAGGTGGGGTATATAACACCTGAAGGCTTAAGAATGTCAGTTCTATTAACATATGCATAGTCACAAGTGGAGTCCTACAGGGATCGGTCCTGGGTCCTCTCCTGTTTGGCATCTGCTTCTCAGACGTCCAGGCCAACACGGAGAGACTATGGCTGACAAGGTTCGCAGATGACTGAAAGCTGGAAGCCATTATTAACTCCCCAAGTTATGTAGACATCCTGCAGAAAGGCCTCACTGAGACCAATGACCAGTGTCAAAACCATGGCCTTAAGCGTAGTGCCAAAAAATGCATCATCATCCCCTTTGGGAAAAACTCTTTTCCCACTAATTACCACATTGATGGGCACCCACTGAACACTGAAGGTGTTATAAGAGATCTGGGGACACAGGTTGACAGCAACCTCAACTTCAACCACCACATTGCCACTGTGGTCAGAAAGTCCTTCTATGTGGCACATCTCATTACCAAGTGTTTTGCATCCAGGAAGAAAGAGGTCATCATCTCTCTCTCTACTCTTCCCTCATTAGGTCAGTCATCGAGTATAATGCCCCATTTGGCATGTACCTCAATAGACACCTGCAACAGCTGGAAAGGCCACAAAAGTACCTCATGAAGAGGATCCTAGACCTTAAACAGATGTCCTACACAGACAGACTCAAAAATCTCCAGCTATTCTCTGGCTCATATCATCTACTAAGAGGCGATCTCTGCTTGACTTACAAAGCCATGTCTGACCCAGCTCTGTTAGAAATGCTACATCTAAAGAAATCCAAATCCCTCCTCACCACACGCTGCAGAGATCTCAACCTCATTACCACAATCAACAGAACATGCTGGAGGGACAGATTCATAACCCAGAGACTGCCCATGCTCTGGAATAGTCTTCCCATACATATCAAGCAGAGCACCTCACTGGCCCTCTTCAAGAGAAATCTTGATGAGTGGTTGGGAAATAGAAAGTTCACTCCTGGGATCCCTGCAGTGGCTCTACTTGATAGAGGCACTGGGAACTAGTGTCAGGCCACTTCTTAATGCCAGGGCACTTCTATGGACTAGGCTTGTAAAGGCTCCAGGGCCATTAGCCTAGTACACACCTATGAACCTATGAATCTGCAGATGGATAAAAGAAGTAATACTTTGCACAAATAAGTGTCTAGAGGTAATACGGATGGCTATAAATAAAGAGAAAAGTAATGATTATGGTGATGAAGTATGGATAAGGGGTATATATTTTACAATGAATTAAATTTCTGTGTTAGGTATAAAATTTGAGAATAAAGGGGTAAGTGGAATTCAGTGGGCAAGAAAGACAAAAGAAGAAATGAAGCAAACCTGTCTTTTCTGGAGAATATATAAATTATCATTTGTAAAAAAGGCTTATTTGATAAATGTAGTACTGAAGGGAAAATAGCATACTTAGCAATTGTATTTATATTGGCAACAGTATTTGAAAAGGAATTATTACAGATATTTTTCATCTATATGGAGTTATAGTGTAAACCCAGTAAAAAGAGGAGTTTTTAAATAAATAAAGATGAAAGAGGTTTAGGATTAATTAACTCAATTGTATATGTTGCTTCATTAAATTTGTACAAAGTGTTAAAGTAGATAAATGAAAAAGATGAGAGATTAGTAGTAAAACTGTATATATATATATATATATATATATATGTATTATGATAAATTAAGGGGTATGGCAAAAAAAAAAAAAACGAAAAAGAGTGTATAAGTGAAGAAATTAAATGTTACCAAGAAAAAATATTTTTGTGAAAAATAAAAAAAAATTGATAATGTAGAAAAAGAAAGAAAATTATGGTATAAGAATGCAATGATAAAACATTACTAGGTGAAACATGGGAAAATCTAACAGATGAACAAATGAAAGCTATACAAATAAAAGGGGGTCTATATCAGAACATTGAAGTATTAAAACTTCGAATGTTCTAATATCGAACACTATTCTGCGAACGCTAAGAATAGCGAAGCTGCAGAACAGTGAATTCTTTCCACGGGAAAGAATTTGGTTGGTCGTTTCTGTGGCTTTGCTATTCTTAGCACTGTGGTGGAAGGTTATGGGTTGGGTTCAGGTAAGTGTGCGATTGTTTGTATGTTAAGGTTAGGGGTGGGTTAAGTGAGTTAGGGTTAGGGCGCAGGTTAGGCGTGTGTGCGATAGTGACAGACTTTAGGGTTAGGGGTGGTTTAAGTGAGTTAGGGTTAAGGCGCGGTTTAGGTGAGTGTGCAATAGTGACAGACCTTAGGGTTAGGGTTTGGGTTAAGGTAAGTGGGTAGATAGTAGTGTATGTTTAGTTTAGTGTAGCGTTAGATGTAGAAATGTAAGTGTATGCGTGTGGTTGCTGTTTGTTTGATGTGCTTGTGTTGTGTGTATGTGTTTCAGAACAGCAAATTTTTTCCATGGGAAAAAATTCACTGTTCTGAATGTTCAATATTTTCATGTTTAGATGTTTTGGAGCCGTTGAAATAGCGTTCGCTATTTTCGTCTTTCGATATCATGATATAAATGCATAAAAAGCAATGGTGTAATCAGAAAGTTGAATATTGAAATTTTTTGTGCAGACTAGTAATAGATAAATTACCAGTAAAAGGAAATATGTAATATAGAAAAGAAAAGTGATAGAATATGTTTACTTTGTCAAGAAGAAGAAACTACTGAATGTGTTTTTGAAATGTAAAGGAGTAAAAAAGTTATGGGGAAACTATGTAAACAATATTTTTTCAAAGATATAAAAGAAGTGGAAAAATAAACATGGATATGACTAAATATGGATAGTAGAAGAATAGAAGTAAAGAATACATTAAAAGAATATATAAAATGTTATTTAATGTCATATGGATTATATCAAATGAAAGAATAAACAAAATTATGTTTAATGATAAGTGGATTTTAGCAACAATATTAAGTGAAGTCAGATAGTGGTTATAGAAAAAGAAGTGGTGGTCTAATGGGGATGAAAATTTATATCTATACCTGTTCGTAGTTGTTTTCTATAACGTCAAATTATAAACACAGTAGTCTGGTCTGGCAAACTTCCCTTTTGTTCTCAGAAGCTGTTAATACGTTTTCCAAAAAGTACCCACACAAGATGCCAAGTATTGAGTTTCAGTACCCTCATGTGTTAAACCCCTTATATTCTTACACACAGACACACAAAATAAGATATCCTTCATTTCTATTTCCATGTGTCTCATAGTCTACACTAGCAGATCTTTCACTATTGTAAATAAGGCACTCTCTAGCACTCTTCTTAGAGAGCAGGGAATTTCCTCAGTGTCCTGATCAACCTTGCCTCTGTCTTTGTGGTCAGACGTTCAGTTCTCCATGAAATAGGCCATAGGCTTAGTGGGAGTTGCATTGTCTACAAAAAATAAATAAATAAATCAATGTGAAACAGTCCACAGCAAAATTAATAAAGCCATAACTTTTTTACTGTTTTAGCAGGATGAACTGAAATAGGTGTCTCCATCCCAATTAATGGAGTCAAGAATGCCAGTAGAATTTGTTCTGGAAGCCTACTACAGAAATAATAATGTCAGACATGCCTGTCAGGGTTTATAAATCATTATGTGGGGGTGGTTTTGGCATAACGGTTGAGGTATTTGCCTCATATACACAAGGTACAGGGTTTGATTTGTTTTTTGGGTTATTGACTAAGCTTAAAATGGCTCTTCAGGGCAGTTAGCCTAGTATACAGCTATGAACTTATTAGGTAACTTGATAGAAACTGGGTCAAGAGGTCCCAGCAGAATTAGCTTTGTAAGAGGGATATCAGCAGAGTTATTGGACTTAGGGGATCCACAGCAGCATGAAAATAATGAGGGATCCCCCCATTTCTTACTTCATGGAGGCATTCATCCCACAAAATGTGTTTGGTCTGTTAAATTACAATTTGAATTTATTGTTCAGTACAGCTACAGATGTATTTGAATGGTTGAGTTGGAGCACTGCTGTTTATCATGTACTGCTGTGGCAAACCTTACGATGTCACTTTTTAAGATCTCTTTTCACGTTGTCAGCATCTTGTGTTGGAGCTTGTTTAACTGTAGGTGCTGTACTTTAGGGTGAGATTGTGTGACAAGTGAAAAGGTGGTTTTCTTTTACATTTTTTTTCTCTAGGCTTGCATGAACTTTGGAGTAAATATATGAGATCGACTTTGAGCTGGCATCTGGAGATACATGAATTATTTGTAGTGTTTTACCACATTTTGAGTTGCATTTACTCGGTCTTATGGGTTTGCTGTTTACATTTCATTTATAATGTTTTACATCTCATCATTAAGGTTAACAAAGGTTAACAAAGTCCAGGAATTGCAACAGCAATGATGAAACCTTCTCTTTGGCAATCGCCTAATAATAAAATGTCTTTTCTTCTGATAGTCTACATTTCTTTTTCAGTATAACCGGGCATGTATTTTCTACTTAAAGAAGTACAACCAAGCCGATATTAATTTCTAGTGCTTTGTTCTGGTAGACCCAGTTACCCCTCGGACCTGCAAGCTACATAAACATTTGTTGAGCTAACAAACTTAGTAAAAGGAAGATAACCTTCCCTGGTCATCTCCCCACCTTTAGCAGTGATAAGCAGTAATGCCCAGCAACCACAGTGTCAGGTTTTGCCTCGTATAGTTGGCAGTAAAAAGAGTAGCATACAGCAGTGCCTGTTCACCATAATGATGCAGGATGAACAAATTAATTTCGGTACGTAAGTATTATTGCCATTTTCGCGGTAATACTGGTTGCTTCCTGATAGTGAAATCTGGTCATTAAATGTTTTAAAAAGGTCATGCAATGTGTTTTCTTTCACAATGAAGGCTCCTTTATGCAGGGATATCTATAAAAAAGGGGAAACTTAGTGACACTTTTTAGGTATGCAGTAGACTGGAAGCATGTCGTAAGAAACCCATCTTGACCGGCAAAAACACTGTTTGGAGCACTCCTGACTTCAATTTCGGACAACTGCCTGTCCGCATTACTTACTGCAACTTTATCACTGAAATGTTAATTTGAAGTATGTTTACAAACTGTGAAAACATAAATAATTTACCAAAACCATCATTCCTGTATTTGTGTGTTCCTTCTCAGAAGGATTCCTTCCACAGAATGAAAATAATCCGTTCGTCAGTAATAGACGAATCAAGCGTGCAAAATAGGAAAAGGAGTTTTTCAATTTTTTTCTCTTCCTGAAGGTAATCCAAACTTATTCTTCAGCAATAACAACTTTGAATAACACCTTACAGTGTTTCCTACACTCGTGGTTGCGATAATACCCAAGTACCTTAATTTCAATAGAATTTTAGGGGTTGCTGTGCTATGCTGCCAACTTCATGTTAAGAAAACATTCTATTTAGTGATATCAGAAAAAATCTTGGGAATTTTGCTCATAACCCATGACTGTACCTAAATTATGCCACAGAATGAAGAAAATAAACATTTATTAACTTTTTTATTAGGTAGCCATGTTTGACCCTTTGGAAATATAAACTTTTTTTTTTTCATAAATGGCCTGTGATTAGTTGAAATCAGATCTTTTGCTGTAGCTCAGTTACCTGTCAAAATAGATTCTGTCTGGAATATGTTGTACAAATTCCAATCTAGGGAGTATGGTAACTTTATTTTTATTTATTTTATTTAACATTTGTTGACCAGGAAAGTCCGACTAGGTTCCACAGATCCTGTTTTCAGTGGAGGCCCGGGGAGAAATGCTCCAGACGCATGTCTTTAGAATGTGGGAGGAAACCGGAGTACCCAGAGGAAACCCATGCGAACGCAGGGAGAACATGCAAACTCCGCACAGAAGGCACCCCGGCCGAGAATCAAACCAGAGAACCTCTTGCTGTGAGGCAACAGCATTAACCGCTGCACCACTGCGCCGCCCGTACCTTAGATACTATATAGTTAAGACTAGGGTCTTTGTGATTTGCACCCATGGTTACAGCCTTATAAGACCATCATCTTTAATCCAGAAGTAAAAGCAAACTCCTTCATAAAAAATCATCCTTAGACTTTTGTCACTGGAAACTCTGATGTACTGAATGGTGTAGTTATGAAACAGACTTGGATGCCATCTGTGTGACCAAAATAAATGAGGATACATTTAAGGAAGGAGTGCATTGACTAATCTCTACATTCCTGAGCACATATTGGTAAGATAAATATAAAGACATATTCCAGAAAAAAAAAAAACTTTGATGGAACTGTAAAATTATTAAAATGTACATCTGAAAGAAGAGGTACTACATCACTGTCAAAAATTACTATAATTGGGAAATAAAGTGTGTAGACTAAATAAAGTAGAGAAACTGCTTACTTATCTTATCAAATCTTGTAGCTCTAACTGAAAACTTAGCTTTATCTTAGAGGGTGAAAGTATTAAAATTTGTTATTTAAGTACATTACAATACTGATGAAGAAGATTCTGAATATAATTTGTTATCGATAAATAATGAAGTGATTACTTAACCACAGGACGTGGGGAGTGTATTTAGAGAAAAAAATTGTCAGAGTGCTATAGATGCCAAGTGGAGACATCCTCTATATAATACAAATATGGCAGCTGCCCCTTTTGAGCACAATAGCTATTGTAACACATTGTCTGAAATTCCCATTAAACACAAGACCTATCTACTGGGGGACTTCAACTACTCAACAATAAACTGAATGACAAATGCTGCCAGGGGTCGACATGCCCAGCACTTGTTGACATTATGCATGCTAACTCTCAGTTAGCCATCCTACTAGGGGCCCAAAAATATGGCCACTTCTTCCAGAGCTATATATGTATTGTCATATATTGTTTCATCAGACTATAATGTCATGACCTTTTCCGTTAAAACCAGTGGCATTTCCCTTTAAATAACTTTATGTTTAGGGACTTCTCAAAAGCAAACCTTCTTCAGTTACTTTCTGACTTAAATACTGCTGCAATCTTCTTCTGATGGATCATGTTGCTAAATCTGCTACCTACCCCTCTAACTTCTACTCCCACTTAAATAGTTGCACTGATAAGGAAGCCCCTATTGACAACAAATATAATGAGAAGTTTAAAAGCAACCCCCTATGGTGGAATACCCATATAAATAAATGATGTAACAAGAGAACTGCTTAATGCTTACAAGTAGCCTCATTGTACCTTCCTTAAGAGCACACTTAAGCAAACTAGCAAAGAGCTTCAGGGAACCATAAGGAGGCTCAAAGATGAGTATGAATGTAAAATAGCCAGCAAAAGCAAAAATAACTGCAAATTTTATTCAACTATGTCAGGAAGTTAAGAACTAACCCCAATACTGTTAAGAGCTAGTCCACAAAGGAAATAGATAATATCCTAGCTAACACAGTGCAAATTATACTCCACCCTCAGTTATAGCTATCCACAAGCCCAGCCATCCTCTTTAATTACAATGGAACAAGTTCTCTCAGCCCTTTCAAAAACTAAGAATGCTTCATCTATGAGCCCTGGAGACATACACGGTTGCCTGATTATTAGCCCCAAATATTGATTTCCTGAACCCCCACTTAAAGTCTTTAATCTAAGCATCTCCACTGGTTACAGTCCTGAAGTCTGGAAACCAGCTATTGTAATATCATTACACAAGGGAGGCCCAGCCGCAGTCTGTGGTAACTATAGACCCATTAGTATCACTAGCCGCATATGTAAAGCTATGGGGTGCATTATCGTAGACTTCATTAATCCGGACATCGAAAATCTCTCAACCCTGGACTCTCATCAATATAGCATTACCAAAGGAAGGTCCTTACTCTTTAATCTCATTAATTTCTTTGAAAAAAATAACTAAAGCAGTGGATTGTGGGTACACAGTGCACACAGCTTATCTAAACCTGGTGAAGGCCTTTCACACTATTCCCTATGCAAGCATTGTTGACAGACTTGTAAATATTAATATAAATCATTACAGTGTGCAAAGGATAGCAAACTGGTTGTCTGACAAAACCCATGTAGTCAGAATAGCAGGTGCCACTTCTGAAAGCAAAACAGTTACCGGGACTTAAACCTCAGCACAGAAATAAATAGGACATGCTGGAGGGACAGATTCATATCTCAGAGGCTGCCCTCACTCTGGAACAGAATCCCAGTCCATGTTAGGTAGAGCCCCTCACTGACCGTCTTCAAGAGAAATCTGGACGAGTGGATGGGAGATCGTAAGTTCACCCCTGGGATCTCTTCTGTGCCCCTGCTAGACAGGGGCACAGTAAACTAACCTTAAAACGGTTATCTTCTGTGACCTACTCTACAGAGGCACAGTAAACTGATCTAAAAGTGTGGCAAAAGCCAAACACACTCTGGCTAGGCTTGTAAACGCCCCAGGCCATATAGCCTAGTATAAACCTATGAACCTAATAGTGCACCACAGGGCTCAGATTTGGGCCCTCTCTATTTGACATATATTTCTTAAACCTTTATGCCAACATGTCTGGCTTATGGTTAGCTAAGTTTGCAAATGTCTGTAAGTCAAGTGTTGTTATTCTACCTTCAGTTGACTCACAATTGCTCCAACATGGCTTAGACCATGTTAACAGTTGGTGCAAGGACAATGGCCTCAAACTGAATGTAAAAAATGTAGCATAGTTCATTTTGGTAAATAAAACAGTTTCACTTACTGTATGGAAGATGCACCACTCCAATCAGACACTGCTGTTAGGGATCTGGGTACTCTTGTTAATTCCTTATCATTTGACTGTCATGTCTCTACTGTAGTTTGGAAAGCCTTCTGTCTAGATCATCAAATTTATAAAGGCATCTCCACTAGATCCAAAGAAGTCTTAATTACCCTTTACTCATATCTTATCAGACCCATTAATGAATACAACACATCTTTTGGCATGTATTTATATAAACATATTGCACCACTTGAGAGACTTCAGAGATACATAACCAAATAAAATAAAAAAAGTACCGCACCCACAGACTCAAAAAACATGTTTAAAACATCATAGCGTGATGTTTCCTACACTTTAACAGCACTCTGGGATTATTTACAGGATTTTAAATATTTTTATATGTAATTCCAGACTCTGACCACCTGGAGGCTGGCATATTGATGTGGTTTGGATAAATCAGGTTGCCATCCAGTATCCCAGAAATCATTGTTTGGCTCAAAAATGTTACATCATGCAGGCCTTCGTTTGCCTAAAGTTCCTGTCATTTCATAGATGCTGCATGCGTACAAAGTACTGAGTAAAATAGAACAGTGTAAGTAACATTCCCTGCTCCTGGATGACTACTTAAAACAGAAACAGTGCAAATGCCACATAACACACTGAAAGTGCTGTTTACTGCTTCCTTTTTTTTTTTTCTAATTTAGTTTAAATGGCACTAATTTGTGAGACAATGAATTCCAGTCCATTTACTTCTCCCCTCCCCATAACACATAGCTTCCCTAGCTGTCAAAGTCCTGAGGGAAATTTGACCTGGTAATTCCATTGATTGTCAGATCTCAGCAGGGTGCTTGACTCATGTAATTTAATCTTTGCTCTAGCATTTCCTTTGTTAGAGGGGACATTTTTTTGCTGCACTATAGCCATGGCCTTACTTGACTGCAATCACATCCAGTTCAATTGATGCTATGGCTTTAATATACTGGTGTGTTTGCTCATGCCTTCCAAATATCTCTACCATTATATACCAGTTTTGCAGTGTAGTAACCACCCGACATGTCCATACACCTTTAGCCATCAATATGCAGCTACTCCTGTTTATGTGAGTATGTGAATTCATTTTCAGACTTAAGGTGTGGAAGCTGCACTGAATAATTCTAGGTGCTTGTTCAGGTTTCACATGGTGCTTGCTTAGAGCTACTCTCATGTTAAGCCACTATGAATATGTTGCACTGCCACCTCTGATACCAGGGTAATGTTTTAATCTTTCTATTCCCGCACTGCAAACTAGCAGTATCTGGTGCAAATACAACAGAGAAGTATGCAAACGATGCATCATTTGCCGTGCAGAATGTACAAGTATGCATACCAACTTTCTGTGTTTCCAAACATCGGTGTTACTACAATACTACTGAATAAAATGAACAGCACTCAGGCTGGGGGAAGGACAAGGGAGCCATGACATCACAGAATGGGTGGGTCTTATTATTTTAGTTAGAATCAGATGACGGCTGTGGTGATGTCACTTTGGGGGAGGGAACTGATTAAAAAAAAAAAAAGTACCTGCACTGCCTGGCCTCTCTGATGTCAGTAATTGGGCGACTCCAGCAAGCTTTATTCAAACGTGAGAGAATCATTTTGTAAGTGAAACCATCACGGTATGAGAAGGTAGGCTTCTGTTACAGAAGTAAGGGGAATTATAAAAATTGTAAATGCTTTATTGTTGTTGCTTTACAGAGGACAATGTAAATAGGGAGGAAAAGGGCCGTGAAGTTCAGGAATACATTAGAGAAACCTGTTGTACTCCTTTAAGATGTAACATAGTGAACATGTCCCTGAGGTATGCTGACAGGCTGTAATAATATCTATTGACAAAAGTGAAGTAAATTGTCACATCAGATCCAAATAGTTTTGGACTACAAAGTATAACCAGTATTCTATGTACAATCTTGCAGGGAGCCATAATGGAACTCTAGGGACTTACTTTTCTTAGAGGTAAAGCGGTAAGGGTTTGTTACAGGATTAGTTTTCCTTTTGAATCTTATGACACTCAGTGAACAGGTAGAACCAACACTTGAAGATGGAATCACAGAGCAGGCTGCTTATCCTGACCTTGGAATAAACACTATTCAACATTGTTCTGCTTAAGGGAATAATTGATAGATTATATGTAATAAATACCTATCCATACATAGTTTAGTTAGTAAACCACTAATTAAGCGATAGGACACAAGCTGGCAGTGTGTGTGTGTGTGTGTGTGTGTGTGTGTGTGTGTGTGTGTGTGTGTGTGTGTGTGTGTGTGTGTGTGTGTGTGTGTGTGTGTGTGTGTGTGTGTGTGTGTGTGTGTGTGTGTGTGTGTGTGTGTGTGTGTGTTGCTAATACATTCCAGTGGAGATTAGCAGTGGTGTTTCACAGGACTTAGTAATGAGGCCATTTTCTTCATAACTCTTCTTAAGAAGTACACATTTTATTTATTTATTGCAGTTGGTTTACCAGGATAGTCCATTTGGCCATTGAAGAACCCGTTTTCAATGGAGTCCTGGGGTGAAAAGCTCCAAAAAGAAAAATAAATGTACATTACAGTAAATATATAGGCACATGCAATAAAAGAGCATGAGCTCCAAAAAGAAAATAAATGTACATTACAGTAAATATAAAGGTACATACTATAAAAGAACAAAAACAAAACATAAATGTAATTAACATTTGACAGTGACAATCTTGGTACAGGCTAATGAGGGAATAAAAGCAAAAAACATAAATGCATTTTAATGAACAGGCATAGTAGATAATTAGAGTAGAGTGCTAGTACAGGGAAGGTAGAGTTGGTTATGTGGGGTGGGTACAAGAGCATTCCCATTGAGATGCTAGGTGTAAGAAAAGTGACTTCTTGAAGGCAGAGTGGTTGGAAGTAGTGCGGATGTTTGGTGGTAGGGAGTTCCAGAGGCGAGCAAGGCTGAAGGAAAGGAGGTTTTTGCCTGGGGGATTATTTGGTTTGTGAACCTCTAGTAGATTTTGATTATTAGACCTTATAGCTCTATTTGGATGGTGCATTTTAAAGGCAGAGGAGAGGGAGGGACAGTTAGAGGGGGTTTAGAATAAGCTTGTGGGCTAGATTTATATAAGCAAGATATTTGGGAAGTTCTAACCATTTTAGTTTATGGAGGGAGAGACAGTGGTGAGTGGAAGACTTATGGGTGGTAGCAAATCTAGAAATTTTGTTATAACAAGAGGTGAGCTGTTTTTTTAAGGAGCACTGAAGATTAGTAAGTAGTGGGGCACCATAGAGGAGGGAAGGAATGAGGAAGGAAGTAGCTAGGGTGATTTTAGTGGTAGGTGTGAGGTAGGCATTTTGTCTATATAGCATGCCAAGTTTTTGATGTGTTTTTTTGATGTTCTTTTGTAGGTTGGAATTAAATTTGAGTTGGTTGTCAATAAGGACCCCAAGAAGTTTGGTCTCTGACACTATTTCAAGGGGAGAGTTGTTTTGACTGGTAACTAAGAGTGAGTTTATGTTGGGGGGAGGGAGTTTGGAGGGAGTAAATAACATTAATTTGGTCTTGGTGGCATTGAGAGCTAGATGATTGCAAAGCATCCATTGCTCTGTGGCAGAGAAGGCGTCTTGAGTGAGTTTTTGTAGGGTGGAGATAGAAGAGGCAGAGCAGATGATAGTAGAATCATCTGCATATTGGATAATGCTAGAGAAGGGGATAGATTTGTGGAAGTCATTGATAAAGATGTTAAAGAGAAGAGGGCCCAATATGGAGCCTTGTGGGACTCCGGTAGGGGTGTTTAGGAAGGAGGAAGTTGCTTTTTTCCATTTTACAGCTTGTTTTCTGTTGGAGAGATAGCTGGAGAACCAGTTCAGAGAGGAGGAGGATAGGTAGAGTTTTGAGAGTTTAATTAGGAGCAGGTTGTGGGAGATAGTATCGAAGGCTTTGGAAAGATCGAGGAGTAAGGTGGAAACAATTTGTCCAGAGTCTCGGGCTTTATTTACTATTTCCAGGAAAGAGAGAATGGCAGTCATGGTGCTGTGATTAGGTCTGAAGCCATGCTGTGTGGGGGTTATAAGGTTGTTGTCTAGGAGATGAGGGAGGAGTTGGATTTGCACACATTTTTCAAGGATTTTTGAAATGGGGGACAGGATGGCTATGGGTCTAAAATTGGTTGTGGTATTATTGTTACCTCCTTTGTGTAATGGTATAATAAAGGCTTGTTTCCAAATTTGGGGAACAGTGCCTTCTAGTAGGGAGTGGTTAATTAGGATGCTAATTGGGTAGGCCAGGCTTTCGGCAGCTATGTTAAGAAAGTAAGAAGGGATATTATCAGGAGCATTGGTACATGGTTTCAGTTTCTGGAGGAGTTCCTTAATAGTAGTAGTAGGGATGGGATTTAAAGTGAAGATAGTGCATTTGTGTGGTGTTGAATTTTGGGGTGGTATGGGTGAGGGTAGAATTTGTGTGGAAGAGGTATTAGTGGATTGGGAGTCGGGAGTTGATCGAGAGATTGTGGGGGTGAGTGATGGGGTATTAGAAGATGGGGAGGAGGTGGAGAATGAAGAGGTTAGTTTTGAAATAGAGTCAATAAAGAAGGAATTAAATTGGGTGGCTAAATCTAGTTCTGGAGCATTTGGATCTGGGGTAGGAGTATCTGGTTTGCTGGGGTGGAGGAGAGTGGAGATTCCTTTCCAGAATTTTTGAGGGTTGTTTTTGTTTTGGTTTTGGAGTGTAGAGAAATAGTTTTGTCGATTGAAAGAGATAAGTTTCTTAGCTTTATTGCGGAGCAGTTAATATTCGTTGAGGAGTGGGGTTGTCTTATGTTTTTGGTAGCGTGCCCATACTTTGTCTCTTTGTCTCATGAAGGATAGAGTAGTTTTAGATAGCCAGGGGGCTGATTTGGTTTTTATTCTCTTAGTCCGTAGGGGAGCTTGGGAGTCTAGTAATTTTAAGAATGTAGAGTTGAAGAATGAGACTGCGATGTCTAGAGGTAATGTTTTCAGACATGTCCAATTTACAGCATTTAGTGAGTTTGAAAAGGTTATTGGGTTGAAGTTTTTTTGGTTGCGGATAGTAATGAAGTTGTGGGTCCGTTGAAGGATAGTTGGAAGTCGGTGGGTAAAGGTGGGTAAGTGGTCACCTAGTGGGTCGGGAAGGATGCCACTTTTGGTAAAGTAATGGGGATGGGAGACTAGGATCCAGTCCAGTATACTCCCATTAGAGGGGTTTTTGGCTGGGTGAGTAGGCACGTTTATCAGTTGTGAGAAATGGTAGAGGTTGATATTAGTGTTGTTTGAAGGAGCTTGGATAAGGGTCCAGTTAATGTTTACGTCTCCAAGGATTATGGTTTCATTGCTAATGTTACTGGATAGCCAAGAGAGGATAAGTTCAAGTGTAGAGATATTGTCACCTGGAGGGATATAGAGGGAGGCTATACATATTTGTTTGTAGTTATTGATTTGTAATATAGTAAGGAGAAGTTCAGCGTTGTTAAGTGTGGGATAGGTTTATTGTAGGGGGAAACTACTAGGGAGGAGGAATATATAAGGGCTACTCCTCCGCCTTTTTTGAGAGGTCTGTCTTTTCTTATGATGGAGTAGTTTGGGGGAACTACTTCAGAGTCCTTAATATGTGGTTTCAACCAGGTCTCAGAAATAGTCAAGATGTCAGGTTTGTTGTGTATAAGCCAAGCATGAAGGTTGGGGACTTTGTTAACGATACTTTGTGAGTTTAATGAGGTGAATAGTAAGGATTTAGTTGTGCTGGTTGAAGTGGCAGGGCCTGGGTTGGGATGGATGTCACCTGATAAGAGAGTACTGATCAGGTGTTGTATGTAATAGTTTAGGTTAATAGACAGCAGGGTTGTGAGATTGGGGTTTGTTGTGAAGTGTAGGGATTTGCTAGTGCCTATAGGAATTGAGATTGTGTGATGGGGGATAAGTTTGAATCGAAAAAGAAGTAGGTTGTCTGAGTGATAAAGATAGGAGGAAATGGGAGAGTATGATTGTAGTGGAGGTGAATTGTGGTGGTTAGTTATATGAAAGGAATAGGAGTTGAAGCAAATAGTAGGTTGGGAGAGATGGTGTAAGTAAGATAAGGAGAGGAGAAGTAATAGTGAAGGGAAGATGGAGGAGTATTTAGAGAGCATGTTGTGAAAAGTAACAGTAGCACAGTGATAGAATATTGATGTTGGTGTAAGGGAGATAGTGTTATATAGAGAGTGTATGATTTGTTAGATGTGAAAGGAGAGTGGTATTAGCTATAGAGGGTGTGGTCTAGTAGAGGGAATGGAGTATGATTGGTTAATTAGATTAGAATGAGGAGGAGAAATAAAGTTAGTTTTGGCGGGAAAGGAGGGAAGGTGTGGTTAGAGAACTGAGTAGTGATTGGAGTAGAATGGAAGTGGGAGTGGATTGTTGGAGGGATAAATGTAGAGGTGCTGGGGGCGGGTGGAATTTGGGGGCAGGGTAGGGGAGCGGAGTGAGCCCGCAGGGCGAACGGAGCGGGTTCAGCCCAACAGCAGAAGATGAGCGAGAGACTATCAGAGAAGCAATAAGAGTGAAGTGTAAGTAGTAGAAGGTGAGGTGGAGTGGGTCTGGACAGAATGTAAGGAGTGGGCTAAAGGAATGGAAGAGGGAGTAGTTAGGGTCAGATTTTCTTCTAGCACAAGGAGAATTGTGAGGTAAACCCTAAGCCCATGTGAAATGGGCTTAGACTGGCCAGATATGCTGTTTGCTGAAACACTTGTTAACAAAGTTAATTCAAAGGGGGTGGAGGGTGGAGCTTTTCACAGATGTGATAGTAGCTTAGTTTGTTAGCTGCATGCTATCTGGGCTTTAAATCATTGTTTTATGGTCAAGGTAGTGACTAATCTTAGTTTTTATAGACTTCTGCGCGTTATGTACTGATGTCCCTTCTGACTGTTGCCTGGCTTTTCTATTACCCTTGCATCTTTCCTTCAATGACATGGCATTATTATTTATTATTATTATTATTTATTATTTAACATTTGTTTACCAGGAAAGTCTGACTTGGAACAAGCCAATTTTTAGCAGAGGTCTGGGGAGAAACACTCCAGGCGCATGTCTTTATAATCTGTACTTTAGAAGGCACTGCTGAGGGACCTGTCCTAACCTTGGTGGCAATATCAAGTTTGATTTAACTGATGAAACCTGAACTGGACAGCTTGATGGATTTTGTATCAGACGTGCTTGCAGACACGCCTGAAATCAAATCCCTTGCACTGACTAAAACTAGTACGAGAAAGGCACATGGCAGCTAAAGTAGAATTCCTGGAACTGACATCCTTTTAAAAGAGTACAGACAAGAATCCTAAGTGGGTCACCAGGAACATTAGTAGACCGTAAGATAGAGCCTTACCAAAAGTAATAATTTTAAAAATAGCACTGTTCTAATTTGTGGTTGGTGAGTATAAAAGGTGTGGAAGGACAGAATGTTTCTGTTTCATGGAAATCAGTCTGTGTCTAAAGCAAAAATGCCTGCTGTGTAATTAAATCCTCTCTGATGGCTCAGATTTTCCCAGCCAGATCATATTTATAATACTTAATTTTGTAGCTAGACAGCCTGATTAATGCTCTTGAAGACAGGAAATATTATTTTCAAGGATGGCTAGTAAGTTTGAACTTTGATATTATGCATAAAACATACTTTTTTGGTGTTCAGTAGATGTGTTGTTAGAATGGTGTGAAATATCCAGAGCTCTTGTCTATTCATTCCACAAATTCTTCTTCCCTGGAGCAGCCTTAACCTTTATCCAGAACAGCACGGTGGGCTGGAGCCCCTGGAAGTCTCAGGAAACCTGCAAAAGGACTGTACCCCACAATTTGACTGACCACATTAAGAAACCCACAAGTCCAGTTATGTTTGTTACAGTCACAAAGCAATATGAAACACTTAATCTAATATGATATATTTAACAAACTGAAAGCCTTATAAGATCAGCTACAAACTTTAGTAGTTGAAGAAGCACCCTATTTGATGAAGCTAGGAGTTTCTTGTTGTGTCACAGTCCTCTACCTTTGTAAGCCCAGATGACATTGTCCCACTATCAGTAATTCCTGTGATACTGAGAAAGACTAATTACTTAGAACTATGAAACTGCACTCATTGCAAGCATTCTGAACCCTGAAAGATGCTGACATGTGTGCAGTCATAGAAACATGGTTCAAAGCTGAGGAGACTACCCCAGCCTTACCTAGTTACTCATCCTATCATACATTCTGACCCCAAATTGTGGGCAACAAAGCAAAAAGAGGTGGAGTTTCAATATATATTAAAGACATACTCGCCTCCAGGCTGGTCAAACAGTATGAAGCACAGGAGACACTCCAAGTGCTGTTAACCATTGACAAGTCTCTTGTTCAAATCATAGGTAGCTACAAGCCCCCAAATTTGACTCAAGATGCCCACTCTGCCTATCTGGACCTCATTGAATCTATGAAGATTCAACCCTTTATCCTGACCTTGGGCGACTTTAACTATCCAAACATAGACTGGAAGAACTACTCATGCCAGAACACAAATGCAAAGAGAGTCCTCGATTTTGTCAATGCAAACGCCTTTGAACAGCTAATTGAAATCCCCACAAGAGGTGATAATATCTTGGACTTGGTATTAACCAACATGAGTAACCACTGCAGCATCCCTATATTATCATCCTTCCTGGTAAGATCCGACCACAAAGCAGTCACTTTCAAAGTCACCATCTCCCCTGACCCCCCTCTAGCTAGGGTCAAACAAAAAACTTCTCCAGCTTCACAAAAGCTGATTATAACATCTTGAGGGATGGTATAAACAGCTTCACAGCCCCCTCTCCCTCTGTAGGAACTGGCACCAATATCCAAAACTACACCAAAACAACATACAAGCATTATATAGATGCATGGAATCAGGAATACCTGACAGGACAAAATCATTCTCTACAAGGAAGAGTAAACCTGTCTGGTGGACATCTACAATAAATAAACTCTATAACAAAAGGAAAAAAAATTACTGTCCAGGACCAAGGATGAGCAGGTGCCGAATTGGAAGCAATCTCTCCTTAGCATGAACAAGCAAATAAGCGCACTAATGAAATCCTCCAAAGCAAACTTCAAGTCCAAATTGGCCACATCTACTAGATACAATCATAAGGCCTTCTTCACATATGTCTGCAATCTCAAAGGAAGCACCCAGATCTGCTCAGAATTGGTGATATAGGCCACCACATACACAAATGCTGTAGATATAGTTAACCTGCTGGCTGACAGTTTCAATGAAAAATTCACCCCTCTGCCCCCCCCCCATCAATAAATCAGGACATCCCCAGTACCTGCCCCCTTCTCCTTATATCTAGGGAACAGGCCATCACTGCCCTCTCAAAGGCAAAAATCCAGCCTCCATGGGACCTGATAACATCCCAGGCTGCATCCTAC
This sequence comes from Protopterus annectens, assembly GCF_019279795.1. NCBI lineage: Eukaryota > Metazoa > Chordata > Ceratodontiformes > Protopteridae > Protopterus > Protopterus annectens. The sequence goes on along the minus strand of NC_056727.1, from coordinate 210,664,061 downwards.
ATGAACTCAGGCAGAAAATTTCAGCACCCTTAGGCATCCTATTCAACCAAAGCTTGAGTACCGGCTTCATCCCAGCTAAGTGGAGGACAGCCACTGTCATCCCATTGCACAAAGGTGGAGCATCCACCGATCAGGGAAATTATAGACCCATCAGCCTAACTAGCCTGATCTACAAGGCGATGAAATGGATTCTCATACACCTCATTATCAAGGACATTGGCAACCTCCAAACACTCAATCCCACACAGTTTGGTTTTGTCAAGGGGAGAAAATGTCGGTTAAATTTCGTCGATTTCTTGGAGACAGTCACCAATGAGGGGAAGATGGGGCACACCACCTACCTTGACCTGGACAAAACCTTTGACACTCTTCCCCACTCGGGCATAATAGATAAACTTGCTCAACTAGGCATAAAGCCAGATGGATAGCAAACTGGCTCATTGACAGAACCCATCTAGTCAAAATAGGGGAAGCCACCTCATACAGTAGACCCGTAACGAGTGGCATACCCCAGGGATCGGTCTTGGGGGATCTGTTATTTGGGATATACTTTTATGAGGTGCAGGCCAAAACCAGTGGGCTATGACTGACCAAGTTTGCACATGACTGCAAGCTGGGCACTGTCATAAATTCCCCTAGTGATGTGGAAATCCTCCAAATGGGTCTCACCTAAACAAATGACAGGTGTCAGAAACATGATCTCAAGCTGAATACCAAAAAATGCATATTTGGGGAGAGTGACATCCCCACAAATTATCACATTAATAACAAAGTCCTAAGCACGCAAGCAGTCATGAGGGATTCGGGCACCCAGGTTGATAGCAATCTGACTTTTGACTACCATGTTGCTTCCATTGTACGGAAAGCTTTCTACATGGCCCACATCATAAATAAGGGTATCTCATCCAGGGACAAGGTGGTCATAACATCATTGTATTCTTCCCTTATAAGGGCCAGTATTAAGTACAATGTCCCCTTTGGCATGTACCTCGCAATGTACATGCAGCAGCTGGAGAGGCCACAGAGGTTCCTCACCAGGAGAATACAGAGCCTCAGACATCTACCATACACAGATAGGCTAAAAGCCCTGTCCTTCTACTCAGTTTCATACAGACTCCTCAGAGGTCACCTGTGTCTGGCATACAAAGCAATCTTAGACCCCTCCTTGATGGGATTGATGCATATACACAAGTCAAGCTCCACTCGTGTAACCTGCAGGCATGACCTCAACCTAGTCTGTGACATCAATAGGACTTGTTGGTAGGACAGATCTGTGAACCAGAGACCCCTCCATCTGTGGAATAGACTCCCTGTCCACGTCAAGCAGTACCTCATTATCCCTTTTTAAGGCCAACTAGGATAACTAGATGGAAAAAAGAAAATACACCCCTGGGATTCCACCTGTGTCCCTGCTGGACAGGGGCATCAGGTGCTGACATCTCTAAACATGGGCTAAACTCTTGGATAGGCTTATAAGGGCCTCAGGGCCAGTAGTCTAGTAACTTCCTATGATCCTTTGATAACTGCTTTCCTCAACAGGCCTAGCACTTTGCCTAGGTATTATCTGTCCTAGGATCTATTATCAGGCTATAACATGTATGTATCATGTGGGATATGGCTACTGTCTTATTCACCTCATTATCCATCACAGTTTTGTTAGGAAGTTCTCCTAATTACCTTAAGTTGTGTTATTTTCTTGCAGATTTAGAAGAGTAGCTAGGTTAGTCTTAATTTGGCTTACCACAATTTTAGAAGAACCACGTTCTCTATTTTTAGAAGCAACACATCTGGTGTCATTTCCATTCACTCTTCAACTGATGGGTCTCGGATCCAACTCTGATCCAACTTGGATGCTTATACCAGATTCTCAGCTCCAAACTCTAGCTCCTCCCTTTACCCATAATGCCCTGACTACTTAGCATGCCTCAGATCTCGTTTGCCACCACATCACTACAGACGTGGATACTTTTGCTCTCGAGCTATTGGTGAATTTTTAGCCAAATTGGTGAGTTCTTAGTTAAATTTTTCATTCCCTATTAGTCTATTTACTAATTCCTTTCTGTCACCTTCCTCTCTTTTTTACAGTAAATTTCCCTCTACAGTAATTTTCTTTTGTAGGTGTTAACGATAATTTGGTATTTCTTTATAGTGTCTTTTATCTTTCTACTGCTTTTAGGGTATTTATTGTCTGCCATTGTTACTAGTTTTTTTTTCTTAACTTAAAATAAAAATTTTTTGTTTAAAATTTTTTTCTGTAGCCTTGCCTTCTTAGTTAAGCCAATATGACCGATAAACCACCTGGTTTAAAAAAAAATGCATCTCATGTGGACATAAAATACCTAACTCGGATATCCACAGGGAATGTATATGCTGCTTGGTTACTGCCCATTTAGATGCAGATTGATCCATATGTGCTGGTTTCAACTCCAGGGCACTCACTGATAGATGGAATAAACTTTTATTGAAGGGCCTTCTCCCTTCCACTTCTTCTTCTGCTTCTTTGGGGCTCAAACCCCCCTCAAAGAAAATTGACAAAGGGAAGCCTGACTGCTCCTAACGAGAAAGATTCTCAAAAGAGATCTCTGAATCCCACATCCTGTTCAGCTCCTTCCTCAGAGCACCTACAAAAGTATCAAAAAAGTTGGATCCAACCACTTTGGGTTCTTCTGCTCAGAAATCCAACTCACCTGGGATCTGGTCACCTCTTATCCTACCAAATCCAATAATGTCTCAGCTGTCTTCACCTTTCCTGTAGAAATCTCCCTGAAAGCATTCTAGACCTCCATCCATGACCTCTTCTCTCAGATCTTCCAGGAGTTTATTCGAGGCTGAAGTGGACAGGATGATGATGAAATTCTTCAGAGCTCAGATCCAGATGGGGATAATCCTGTCTCCACCTCCCATCAGATCTGTGAGTCTGCCTGTGACTACTTCCCCTTTGCTTTCTCCTTCTACAATCTGACCCATTGTTTTGGAGCCCTCATATCTGAGATCCCTGGGGGTTCCTATTAGAACAATGAAAATGCATTTTGTCGAATGCGTTTTCATCGACACATAAAGAGCGAACAGGCAAAACAGTGAAGTGGCTGTTCAGTGAATTCTTTCCCTGGGAAAGAAGTCGCTTGACCGCTTCATTGCTTTGCTGTGTTCTGCACTGTAGTGTGGTCCATTGTCTGGTATAGCTCCCGAGTGTGAACGTGCAACAGTTACTGACCTTAGGGTTAGGGTGTGGGTTAAGGTAAGTGCATATGTATGAAAGTGTTTACTGTTTTTTTTTTGCATTAGATGTATGGTTGAGTTACGTGTGTATGTGTTTTCAGCTGTTTACTTTTGTTTTGGGGGGTAGAATTAGGGTTAAGGTAAGTGTGTATGTGTTTGGAACTGTTTACATAAATGTGCAAGAGTTACCGACCTTAGGGTTAGGGTGCGGGTTAAGGTAAGTGCATATGTTTTAAAATGTTTACTTTTTTTTTTCTGTTAGATGTACGGTTGGGTTACGTGCATATGTGTATTCAGTTGTTTACTGTTTTTTGGGGGGGGGTACAATTAGGGTTAGGGTACGTGTGTATGTGTTTGGAAGTGTTCAATGTTTTTTTTTTTTGGTTGGAACAGTGATTTCTTTCCCTAGGAAAGAAATCGCTGTTCTGTGGTGTCGACATTTTCAGCTTTCGCTGAAAATGTGTCGATGAAACATCATCCACTGTTTTAAGCGTTCAATGTTTCAATATAGACCCGATCCTGGGGGTGTCCTCATCATATCTGAAGACAGTTTATTTTTTTACTCTAGTCACTTCCCTGAATTATCTGGCTCCAAGCCTTTCAGGGCTAGAAGACACTCAGAGCTGAAATATCAGTGCCAGATCCATGGGACCAGAGTCGACTCCAAAGTTATCAGAGCCATCCCTGCCCTTCACAGCCTCGGCACCAGACAGCTTGGGTCTGACTCCATTCTTGGGTGGAGTACTTGCAAGTTTACAGAGGCTGGCAGTTCAGGAGATGTAGGCTCCATTATTATCAACTTTGGTCTCCCTTAAGCACTCTGCTGTCAAGGTTGTGGAGAGGGCCTTCTCTTTACCTTGATAAAGGAAATCTCTGCCACTCTTAGATCATATCAGTTTACCTCCTTTGGGTCTTTGCTCTGAGCCTCTTTCTTCCATTACAATGAGCCAGCCACCCTGTTCAAGCCTCCACTAAGTTCCTTGGGACTCCCCCATCACTTCTAATACCTCACTGGACCATCCCTCTGATGAGATCCCTTGGAACAGAATGTGTAAAAGGAGACACTTAGATTCCCTTCCGGAATCTCTCATGGAGGACACCGATTTTGATGAAGGGGATGGGTCCTCCAGATCTCCACCTGATGACATCTTATCTGGAGACATTCTTGAGCTCTTAAAACAAAAGGTGGTTGGTCTATGATACCCCTTCCCAAGAGGGGTTAGTGTTCCTGGATAAATTCAGATCTGGCCCAGCTATGTATTAGGTACCCCCCCCCCCCCAGCTGATGAACCTATAGATCTCGTTTCTTGCCAGGAGTGGAAGGAACTGGATACAGTGGAGCCCATCCCTAAGCATTCAGACACATTTTTAGTCCCTCCCAACGACAGGACATATGGGATCAAGGGGGGGTTTCAGTTAATGCCATAGTTGTGGTATCAACCACTAAAAAATAGCTTGAGGATCAGAGCTCTTCTCTCTATCCCCCTAACAGGGAGTCCATGGCCTTGGACTGATTCGGTAAGCTTACTTATACTTCAGGAACCTTTGCTCTGAGGTCATTGAATTATCTGGCACATTTTACAAGACTGCAAAGCGATTTTACTAAAAAACTCTCCAAGTCTCTTTCTTTGTCCATGTCTGCTGAGAACCAAAATAGAGTTTCCTAATAACTGGCCACCCTTCTATTGATACCTAATGCATTCACAAGGCTGATCTCCCATGAAGTGATTGGTACCTCACGGGGATCGGGTTCAGGTGTAGCCAGCAGGAGACATGCCTGGATGCATCTGTGTTACTTTGTGGAGCCCTTTAAGTCTTCATTCATCAATGCTCCATTTGATGGATCTTCCTTATTTGACCTTAATGTGAAAGACATGCTCTCCAGATGTGAGCATGAAGGAAAAACCTTGTCTGCTGTAGGGATACATTTTTCTACCCTTCAAAGACTGCTTTCCTAGAATCGGTGAAGACGTAGAAAGATGTGGTTCCATAAATACCAGGGTCCTTTTCTCACGAGGGGATAGCTATCTCAGGGACACAAGGGGGATCTCTAATGGAAGATGCTGCCCCTATGTCAGAGGAGATCCAAAGAACCAGGGTTTGTGAGATTCCTTTTTGGACAAGCTCTATCAGTGCTCCTGAAGGGCTGCCTGACTGATGCCCTCTGGAGGCAGTCAGTGGGGGGGGGGGGGGCATTTGTCTCTGTAGCAAAGAGCCTGGCTATCCATAACAAAAGATTCTTGGGAGCAGAGCATTATATCCATTGGTTATATCATACCATTTTCCCAAATTCTCCCTACCAGATTGAAGAGAATCCCTGATGTTCCACCCAATCAGAAGTAAGCAGAAGCCTTAGAAATAGAAAAGCTCATAGAAAAAAGAATCATCCAGAAAGTCCTGCCAGACCATAGAAGATCTGGGACCTACTCAAGCTTCTTCTTAGTGCCAAAGAAGTCAAGGAACTTGAGACCCATCCTGGATCTCAGCAAACTATACCAGTTTGTGCAATATTCAAGGTTCCAGATGGTCATGGTTCAGTCCATTCTGCCCTCTACTAAGAAAGGATAATTAGATGTGCTCTGTAGATCTTCAGGATGCTTACTATCACATCAAAATGAACAGGCACTACAGAAGATATCTGCACTTCTGGCTGGGAGCCAGCCATTACCAGTTCAGAGCACTGACCTTTGGTCTCACCACAGCCCAGAAGATGTTCTCCAAATGCATGGTATTTGTAGTACCTCACTTGAGACTGCTGGGATTCTGAGTGTTTCCATACTAGATGACTGGCTTCTAACTGTCCCAGCCAGGCTTCAACTTCTACAAGCAAGGAACTACTTGCTCCAGTTATGTCTCCAATCTTTATCTCAATCAATTTCAGCAAACCACAACTCACACCTACGCAGAGTCTGGAGTTCAGAGTTGCTCATTTGGACATGATCACTCAGCCTCTTTCCCTCCAACTTGAATCCAGACACTCAGATCCCTGGTCAAGAAAGTGATCTCACATTCTTCTCTCACAGTACAACTAATCTTACAGGCCTTGGGATCCATGGCAGCAGCTATCACCCTAGTTTCTTTAGACAGGTTTCACATGCAAATTCAGCAATGGACCTGTCAGTGCAGTGGTCCATCATCCAGCAACCTTTAACCACCCCAGTCAAGATGTCACAAGCTTGCATAAAATATCTTCTTTGCTGGCTGTACTCAAATGAAGTTTCCAAAGCCTGTCTATTTGTTCTCCTCCTGCCCATGGCCACTGTGACCACGGTTGCCTCCTAACTGGAGTAGGAGGGCACTACTTGAAAAGGACTTCCATGATACATGGTTGGCAGAAGAGGCCAAGTTGCATATCAATGTCCTGGAAATGACAGTAGTCCTTCTAGCACTGCAGGCCTTTCAGGATGCTGTCCCCTCCGGGACAGTTGCTATTCAAACCGACAATATGTCTGTAGTCTAGTACATCAACAAACAGGTAGGAAACAAATCTTATCCACTTTGTCGAGAAGCAATGAGAGTGTGGCAATGGTTGTTCTCTTCTGGCCACTTTCTAATAGCAATGCACATACAATGGAAAGCCAAAGTGATTGTGGACAAACTAAGCAGGTCCATTCTGATGCCTCATGAATGGTCTTTCAGTCTCAAAGTGGTAGAGGGAATTTTCCATTGATAGGGCCTGCCATGCTGTGACCTATTTGTTTCTCCACTCAACAACAAGTGCAGCAGGTTCTTTGCCCTGATCGCTGCAATGAGAGAGTCATTGAGAGTGAGAGATGCTCTAGTCCACAACTAGCCCTCTGGTCTTCTTTATGCTTACCCACCATTACCTCTCATCCCTAAATTTCTACAGAAAGCATACCGGTTGAGGAGCACAGTTATCCTCATTAAAGCCTTTTGGTCTTGTCAGATTTGGTTCCCCTTCTTCTGAACTCACCTTCTACATCTGCCCTGGATACTGGATCCCAATGCAGACCTCCTGTCTCAACTAACAGGTATGATTCATCTAGGCGTGACAGGCCTCAAACTGATCACATGGTTTCTCCAATTCCATTGATAGCTACACTGCCCAGGCTCTCCTTCCAAGTCCGTCATATTTTATCTTCTCAAAAAGCTTATATTAGAAAGACTTACAAAAGTAAATGGAAGAGATTTGTATTCTGGGCCCTTAACAGGAATCTGGCCTCCCTTTCTGCCCCTGTACCAGTTGCATTTGATTTTTTACCTTCAATTTTTAGTGAAAGGGCTAGCTTTTCTACTATTAGGATCCAGTTGGCTGCAATTTCAAATTTCCATGTAGATGAAAATAATTCTACCTTAGCTTCTTCTAAATTTTGTAAACCCTTTCTCAAAGGAGCTTTTTTACTTAGACCTCCACTAAAGGTTCCTACTTCTCCTTGGGATTTAACTATTTTACTTCAAGCTCTAACCAAAAGCCCCTTTGAACACTCAGCCAGGTCAGATCTAAATTGTTTGTCTTAGAAAACCAGTTTTCTAGTTGCTACCACATCAGTTAGATGACTATCTGAACTCCAGACTCTATTTTCCAAATCTCCTTTACTTGTTTTCCACAAAAATATGTGTCTTTTGGACCAACCCATCCTTTTTGTGTAAGGTAGCTTCTGAGTCTAATATTAACCTGGTCATTAACCTCCCAATTTTCTTTCCAAATTCTTCAAGTAAAGGAGAGTACATGCTCCATCTTTTGGATATGCATAGACAACTTTGTTTTTATCTCCACAGAGCCAACATTTTCCAGAAGACTGACCAGTTGTTTGTATCCTTTTCACCTAACAGATTGGCCATATGGTTAACCAATTGTATTTTCTTTGTCAATGTAAAAGAGGATTATCTTTGCCTAAGCCTACTAGAGCTCATTCCATGAGGTTTATGGCAGTCTCCTCAGCATCTTGATCAAGGGCTTCTGTAGATGACATTTGTGCAGCTTCCACTCAGTCCAGTGCTCATATTTTTATTGGTCATTACACATTAGATTTGGTCTCTAGGAATAGCACTGCCTTTGGCTCTGCAGTACTCTGGAATATCCTTCTGTGAGGACCACCCAAGATTCATCTAGCTGGGGACTCTGTTCCATCAGCTGAGGAATGAATGAAAAAGGTAATTCAGATAAAAAAGTTATATACTCACCATAATGTTACATCTGTATTGTCCATTTTTATTCTTCCTCAACTTTCTGCCCTCCTAACCCCCCTTCCCTTTGCTTCTGGATAGGCGTAAGAGTTTCAATTTGGAAACTGTTGCTCCGTGTTTGGGTTCCAACTCTCTTTTTCCTATTGCTATACCTTCTTGAATCCTATTAAGATATTGTACACTGTCTTCTATTAGCAGCACACTCAATCTGTGGTATGTAAGGAGGGCAGGACGTTGTGGATAAAGGGAGAAACTTGAGAGTTTGGATCTGGGGATCTGGTAGAACTGGCAGAGTCAGAACTGAGTCGGATCTGAGACCTATTAGTTGAGGAAGAATTAAAATGGACAACAGAGACGTAACATTATGGTGAGTACATAACTTTATTTAGGAACTTAATTTACCTCAGAAATGGCATACTGTTTATAAATTATGTCACTATTTGCAAGGCAGATGTCATATTTTAAAACCTTTACTGAATTAACACTTAAGACACAGACAAACATATATTTATATAAAAGAAAACAAACCAGGATACCGTTCACAGTTACAAATGTTATATATATCACAAATATTCTTTTATACAGTTATCATCAATTCAACATTAAATAAACTGATCAATTCCTGCCTTCCTTTAAACCTCACTGCTCCTCCAAAACATTATCCTACATGTATCATTCCCACAATTTCATTTTTTATATGTAATTTGCTCTTACCTTTTCTAAAGATCCCCCTTAAAGTTCTTTTGTCTCTATTACAATATTCATTACGTCAAATATAGCTGGTTTACAATTTGATTTCCATTTCCTAGTGATTTCTTTTTGGCAGCCATCAGAATTAAACTTAACAAGGCCTTACTATGTCTATGTAATTCATATTCTGTATCCCAGCTCAGTAAATAAATAAGCAAATAAATAAATTCCTTAGTTACACCCATTTGCTCACCCAGTACTTCTGACAGAGTACTCTGTAGGGAATTCCTAAAGTCTGCCAGCTCATTATACTCTCAAACATATATTCAGTTACCTCTTTTGTCCTCATCACACCTCCAACATTTGTCATCTAGCTGAGGAAACATTTTTGGAGTCTTCTTGGGGTAGAAGAACACCTATGCAAAAATCCTAAGTTTTCTAGACTTTGTTGATTAGTTGGGAGCCACACATATGTCCTCCCATTGTTTCCTTATGAATTGCTTATCCAGTCTCTCTTCTCAATCTTTTATAACCTTCTCTAATTGATTCCTATTGTTATTGTGCACTATTTTTATCCCTACTAATTATTATTTTGTAATGGCAGATTTTGTTCTAGATTTAGCTAGAAACTCTACCATTTCAGGACTTTCACTTAGGATTCCCCTATCCCTTTCTCTTTGACTATACTCGGATATCAATCCCTTATAGGGAAGGCAGTCTCTAGCCTGCAGTCTTCTTTGCCTCATCCCACTTTGTTGCCTTTCCATCTTGCCAGTTTTCTTCTGTAAATTCCAACCCCCTCTTGCCTATATTCTGTACCCCTAGTTGTAATCCTTATTGACAGAATTTCCTTTCTCCATTCTCATGTTGGTGTGGTTCTTAGAATACTTTCTGCTACTTTATGAATATAATATTCTTTCTTTTTTTTAATTTATCCAAGTCTTTTGGGTTTCTAATACCATGATGGGAATGGACCCCATTCCTTAGTCAAAGTATGATTAAAGTTCATAAAAATATTATTTCGATTTTTGATGTTAGGCAGATATGCTGTTTACAGCACCTGCAATGTGCCCAGTAATGACACCTGTATTTCATACGGAGTTGTACATATTGGTAACATATCTTGTATGATTGAAAATTCTTTTTTATAAGACCCATTGCTCCTTCTATTATTGGAACTGTCTGGGTATCCTTCTTCCACATTGCTCTCATTCCAGCCTGCAAATCCTGGTATTTTATGACTTTTTGTCTCTCTCTCTCCATAAGGCACTGTAGTCACTGGGTGTAGCAATTTCAACAATTAATGCTACTTTTGTCGTCTTTTCATGGACTACTATATCTGGTTTTCTCGTATCTGTTTTTTGAACTGTTGGTAATGGGTGATCCCATATGATATAAACTTTATAATTTTCTATGATGCTTTGTGGCTCATGTTTCCAGTGTTTTTCAGCTAATTCAGTATTATAATGTTTGCACAATCCCCAGTGCAACAGTCTTGCCACATTATTATGCTTTTCAGTATACAGTCATTCTGCCATTAGTATATCACAACCAGCAACACGATTTGTGACTGTTTTCATTTCTGTTTTACAAAACCTACGTTTGTCTCTCTTTACCACATCTTGGGTACCCAATATTAAACTTTTGTCTTTTGGTTTAAATTCACCTCTGCTTAATGGGTCTTGCATTCGATCCTGATCAATATACTACCAAGAGTTTCTGATACTTTTAACTATATTTATGCATTTTCCAGATTTCTTCTCTTATCAACTGATCCATCACCTTGTATTCTTTCTTTTGTTTTTTGGCACATTCATTTGCTGCCTGATTTTTATTTACTTCCAGTTTGATTTCCACTCCTGCTTGATGATGATATGCTTCTGTAAAACTAAGCAGGGAAGTCATCTTAGACTTATTCTCCTCATGTTTCAAAACTTTCCCTACATTTGGATCTTGTGAGGTCAGCAGATATATATGTAATTTTAGTCTTCTGAAATATTCCTTACTAAGTTTTATTCACTTTTGTTGGTTTTATTGTTGATCCTTCATCAATTCCCAAATATTTATACACTCCCTCTTGCTCAAGTTCTTTTATATCACATTCCTGTTCCAAACTGATGTTTTCATGGTGCTGCAGCTTTCCTGCTTTAAAGGTTGCTTTTGCGCATTTGTCAAGACTAAATGACATTCTTAAATCATCTGAAAAGGTTTTGACCACTTGCAGTTGTGCTTTCAGTTCCTCATCTGATGAACTGTACAGTTTTAAATCATCCACAAAAAGAAGATGAGATGTCTTTACACTTTGTTGTTTTCTTTGAGCCAATTTATAGTCATGACCTAATCTGTTAAGTAGACAGCTTAATTGGTTAAGGGCAAGACAAAACAGCAGCCATGACAGAGAATCATCCTGGAATATCCCCCTTTGAATTTTTATCCCTGGAATAATAATGTTTTTATCATCATGGCTTAACTGCAAAATGGTTTGTCACTGTTTCATGGTCGCCGCAATGTAATCAATCGGTGTAGCGTGTATCTTATAAATTTTGAGCACTGTTTTATCCATGAACGTGGGATACTGTCAAATGCTTTTTTGTAGTCTATCCATGCCATACTTAGATTTTTCCCCTTTTCACAGTTCTCCACTATGACTTTATTTAACAACAAATGATCCTTTGTTCCATATGACTTTCTATTATTACCCTTTTGTTCTATTGCCATGATTGAGTTTTCTTCTAAATGACTGTAAACTCTTTCGGCATCAATTCCAGTGTATAGTTTTTATGTTGTTGGAAGGCAAGCTATTGGTTTATAGTTTTTAGGATAGCTTGCAGGTTCGCTCTTAAGTAGGAACATTGTTTTTCTTCTTGTTAACCAGGCTGGTGTCTGTTTGGGGTGTGCATATAAATAATTCTTACTCATGTCTAAATCTTCATGTAAAGATGTTAATACTTTTAGCCAGAAGTTAGGTATTGCATCTGGGCCTGGAGTTTTCCAATTAGGAGATTTTCTTAACTTTGTTTCATTCTATCTGGCTGTTACTTCATCCCATTTCATATCCTGTATATTTGAACTTATTATTTATTTTACTTCTTCTATCCATTTAGCATCTTTGTTATGTCACACAGGACCTTCATAGATATTTCTCCAAAATGTATCCATTTCTTCTTTTTTTTGGTAGTGTTTCAATTCCTTTTGCCTTATTTCTTAATTCTCTATAAAACTTTTTGGGTGATAAGTTGCTTATTTTATACTTTTCCTTTATATTTATCACTATATTTTCTAAGTTTTTCTGCCTGTGCTATTTTTGTTTATTATTTGTGATAGTGTACAATAGATCCTGATCTGTTCTGTTACTGCACATTGCTTTTATCACGGCTATCTTGGAGTATTTTTCTTGATCTGTTCCCGCTTCTATACTCTTCTAATAGTGACACTTTTTGTCTTAATTCCTTTACAGTTTTCTCTGTTTGATACTTCCATGATAGAATTTGATTTCTTCTCTTCGTTTACCTCTCTACCCTGTGTTTTTGTGGTAAGACATTATCTGTTATTAATTTAGTTGCACATTAATATATCTTATTTACTTCTGTTATATTGCAGGAATCTCTATCAACAGTTCTAATTGCTCTGTTCATTTATTTTATCAGACTTCTAACTTTTTGTTTTTTATTGACTTTCTGTAGAACTGATGGCACATTCTTTGTTTCCCATTTCCTGTAGGCATTTTATTGAAAGTTCCAGGGCATCTTCCTGTGCCACATTTTCTTCAGTTTCATCCTGTGTCATCTGTTGCTCTTATATATGGGAACTCACTGGCCTGTCACTCCACAACATTGACTGTGTCAGAGTTGCAACAGTTTCCTGCTCCTTCTCTTGCCGTGCAACTCCAACTGAACTTTTGTACTGGTTTCCTATGGAAAGCTCCAAAGTATGTTCATATTGCAACTGATCAAATGGTTCCTGCTCCGCTGGTTTCTCCTTATTCTGGGGATCCATTGTTCTATCCTGCTGTGATATTATCAGAGTTAGATTTTCTACTCTAAATCCTTCACTTTGCAGGTAGTCCATAAGCTCAGTTTCTTTTTCTTTAAAGGAGTACCGCACCCATAGACTCAAAAAACATGTTTAAAACATCACTTCATGAGGTTTCCTACACTTTAACAGCACTCTGGGATTATTTACAGGATTTTAAATATTTTTATAGGTAATTCCAGACTCTGACCACCTGGAGGCTGGCATATTGACGTGGTTTGGATAAATCAGGTTGCCATCCAGTATCCCAGAAATCATTGTTTGGCTCAAAAATGTTACATCATGCAGGCCTCTGTTTGCCTAAAGTTCCTATCATTTCATAGATGTTGCATGCGTACAAAGTACTGAGTAAAATAGAACAATGTAAGTAACATTCCCTGCTGCTGGATGAGTACTTAAAACAGAAACAGTGCAAATGCCACAGAACACACTCTTAAGTGTTGTTTACTGCTGCCTATTTTTCTAATTTAGTTTAAATGGCACTAATTTGTGAGACAATGAATTCCAGTCCATTTACTTCTCCCCTCCCCCATAACACTTAGCTTCCCTAGCTGTCAAAGTCCTGAGGGTAATTTGACCTGGTAATTCCACTGAATGGCAGATCTCAGCAGGGTGCTTGACTCATGTAATTTAATCTTTGCTCTAGCATTTCCTTTGTTAGAGGGGACATTTTTTTGCTGCACTATAGCCATGGCCTTACTTGACTGCAATCACATCCAGTAAGGTCTTGCACCAAGGAGCTAAATAATAAAACATTTATACTATTAACCAGTTTAGATCTTTATTAATTTAAGTGTTAAGGTATCACTTCATGCTTCCACCTTGTTAAAAATTGAGATTTACATGTGCAAAGTGTGTTGGTATGCAGTGTTTGCCTTCATATGTTTTTACTCCACTGGTTGGTTTGCAAAAACCTTTTGCAGTGTCCCTGGATTTGTCTTTGTACATACAAACCACATTGCTATACTTTCCCCTTCCTTTTTCTTGTGTCCAGAAGTCACTTATAACAAAGTACATTTTTTATTGATTTTTTTTAAATAAAGGACATCAAGGTTAACTTACCTTGAATCAGATAATGGATGCCACTGCAAAGAATCACTGTTGAAATATTTGTGCGTGGACAACATCCCTTACTAAATCTATTTGCCAGCCTCCACTTCAATTGGTGCTATGGCTTTAATATACTGGTGTGTTTGCTCATGCCTTCCAAATATCTCCACCATTACATACCAGTTTTGCAGTGTAGTAACCACTCGACATGCCCATACACCTTTAGCCATCAATATGCAGCTACTCCTGTTCATGTGAGTATGTGAATTCATTTTCAGACTAAAGGTGTGGAAGCTGCACTGAATAATTCTAGGTGCTTGTTCAGGTTTCACATGGTGCTTGCTTAGAGCTACTCTCATGTTAAGCCACTATGAATATGTTGCACTGCCACCTCTGATACCAGGGTAATGTTTTAATTTTTCTATTCTCGCAGTGCACACTAGCAGTATCGGGTGCAAATACAACAGAGAAGTATGCAAGCGATACACCACCTAAACATCATTTGCCGTGCAGAATGTACAAGTATGCATACCAAATTTCTGTGTTTCCAAACATCGGTGTTACTACACTACTACTGAATAAAATGAACAGCACTCAGGCTGGGGGAAGGACAAGGGAGCCATGACATCACAGAATGGGTGGGTCTTATTATTTTAGTTAGAATCAGATGACGGCTGTGGTGATGTCACTTTGGGGGAGGGAACTGATTAAAAAAAAAGTACCTGCACTGCCTGGCCTCGATGATGTCAGTAATTGGGCGACTCCAGCAAGCTTTATTCAAATGTGAGAGAATCACTTTGAAAGTGAAACCATCACAGTATGAGAAGGTAGGCTTCTGTTACAGAAGTAAGGGGAATTATAAAAATTGTAAATGCTTTATTGTTGCTGCTTTACAGAGGACAATGTAAATAGGGAGGAAAAGGGCCGTGAAGTTGAGGAATACATTAGAGAAACCTGTTGTACTCCTTTAACTTCTCCATTACTAATCCTCTTTTCTACTTTTCCTCTTTGTTTTCTTATTTTTTGTATTGTAAAATTGTCCATGTTCAGATGCCTTTGCCTGTATTTCTCTTCAAATATCTGTGGTGCTGCTTTTTTGTATTGCTTAGTTTTGTTTTCTCCTTTGCATAAATATTGCACCATATTAAATCTACTTTTCTTTCAAACGTCCATATTTCTTCTTCAGATGTCTCCTCCTCCTGTTTCTCCTTACTATGGGAACTCATTGTTCCATCAAGTTACACTAAATCATTCACTTCGCAGGTATTCCATAACTTCAACTTCTATTTTTTAACTTCTATTTTACTAATCTTTTATTCTACAGTCTTTATGCTCTGTTTTTTATTGTGAAATGTTCCATATCTGGATGCTTTTGTCTGTATTTCTCTTTGAATATCTTTGGTGCTGCCCTTATTGTATTGATTAATTTGGCTTTCTCCATTGCATAAATATCACACCATATCAGATCACTCTTTCTTTCCCATATCCACATTTCTTTTTTATACCTTTCAAAAATATCTAGATTTTGTTCTTTATATTTTTGCACTTCCTTAGTCACTTCTTTTTCTAAATATCCAAAGGATTCTTTGTCTAGATAATGTTTTCATAAGTCTGTTGAATTAATGAACACAAATTTTTATTTGAGGTTTCTGACAGTTTTTCTTGTGGAAGTATTTTTCTTTTCTCTACTTTGTCTCTCTTAATCTTTTTGTATATCTTCTCTCTGGAAATTATGGGATTCTTGCATAATAGTAAGAATACATATCTTCTTTCTTATCCTCGATTGTCCACTATATCCTCTTTATGGCTCTTTTGTAGCCTACCTTTTTCGTGTTTTTTGTGGACTTCTACTTCCTTCCACAATGGGGGGGGGGGGGGGATTCTACACTGCCATTTTTTTCCAGTCCAGCTGCCAGTGCACCTACCTTTTTATCCTGGTTCTTGTGCACCAGCTATGTTTTTTTTTTGTTTTTTTAACCTATGTCTGTCCATGATATATGTTAAATAAAATACAGTCTATATAGCAGTGTCGTCTTGGTGAGATTTTGTGAAAAACAGGATTCACCTCTTGAAGGTACTCACCAAGACTTGAGGGATGAATTCAATTCCAGCAATGCTACTCTCCTTTGCTTGCTTACTTATCTGTCAATTTGAGCACTCATATTCTGTATGACTGCTGTTATTCTGCTTAAGGTAGATGTCATTTTAATGGAAAAAGTTAAGGTCATTTATAAACATACATGTTGCCTGTTTGGTAACTGACAAGGCTTTAACTTGCAAAGTTTGTCCTACTTATCCAGGGGGGTTGTCTACAGCTTAACACGTAACAAGCTGGAGCTCAGTCTTTCAGGCCAACATTGTGAGACTGAAAGGTGATGGGTTATGGCTAAGTTCTTTACCCTCACAGTTATCCATGTCCTTAAGTCAGTCAGGTTTTTGCTTCCCTTTGCTGGAGCCTTTGACATGATTAATGATGACAGCTGTACCAAATATTGGTAGGAGTCTTTGTATTTCAGGATTCTGTGCTTGATTGTATAGTCCTTACAGTAGAACTAAATTTTAAAGCCCGAAGACTGTTAAAACAGCCAGTGAAGGGCTGTAGTATGATTGTCCGATTTGCTAGCCGCCTTCATAACTCAGGCTTCACATAGTCTCCCCTTTCCCTGTCACACCTCAGTAATCTTGATTACTGGTTCATTTCTTCCTCCATCCTTTGGACAATGGAAACATTGACTGCAGTTACTTGTCACATATGATGATGCAATATGTATGTTCACGTCCCATATTTCTTGGAATATTGCCTGCAAACTATAGAGATTGGATCCCTTTTTGCTGAAAGACCTGGACAGTATGAAGTACACAGTGAATATTGTCCAGTGCTTTTATATTGCTGAAATTACACATCAAAAACTGCTTTAATGCATCCTAAACCATGCTAACTCATTAGGTGTGACTCTCAAAACAGTCTTCTCTAAAGCAAGAATAGTGCTAATTTTGGTTTATGTGTGAAAACCTAAGGCATTTCTGCAGGCTTACCACAGAAGAGTAAATAGGCCTTTATACTCAAAGATAGTTGCATCTGCCCTTTAGAAAGAGCAGCTATGCAGTCCTGAGCCCTGGAGATGTGACCTGGAAGTTTCTTGCATGCTGTTTAAAATAGGGCAACAGTTAAGCTGTGAGATAAGCACCATACCATGCAAACTGACCACCTAGCAACTAATGCAGCCCTTATGCAGTTTTCTGCTACATTCTATAGACTTATGAAACTCTGTGTCATCTGTGTATCTCCCTCAACTGATTGCTTCATGTGCCTTTTCCTTGTGATCATCCTTAAAAGATGGTGGTAATGGCTAGACGTTATGCCCTGACAACATTATTATAGATGTAGACAAAGAGCTTAGTGACCAAGTGCTTATGAAACATTTTCAGAGTAATGTAGTTATTTTGTGCCCTGGTATCCTTTAAAACCTCTTTGGTTATAGTGTCCCCTCTACCAAAGGCAGTGACTACATCCAAGTCCGAACCATTTACCTTTCCAGGTTGCTATTTGTAGCCGCTGTTTCCATTGGGAATTACAAAAACAGCCTCCACCAATACACCATCTTCACCCCCTTCCCCAAGAGAGGCAATGAGGCAAAACTCACCATTCCTTTTTTCTTATCAACAGATCTTGAAGGTGCCTGGCTTGCTAATTGAACCCGGGTCACTGGGGCTTTAGTCAGGGCTTTATCTCTTTAGCCAGTGGAGCTACTGTTTTCTTTTTCTACAAAGTGTGCTTCAGTACTTTTTCATCTTGCCTTTCCAGAAGCTCAGTACCCCAAAACTAAACTGTTACCTGTTAATACATGTGCCAGGAACATACAGAAAATATTTCTTAACTTTTCTTTAACCTAAAGTCACTTCTGAATATCTGAGTAGTTGCTAATATTTGGGACCCTTATGCAAGCTGAACCTTATATGTAAGACTGAATGAGAATAACCATGTGAGTTGGTACAGACCTGGGCACATCTACATTTATCCACACAAGCTATTTTATGTTGCAAAATAACTTCCCACACTTGGGTTCAGTCCTTGCATTAGTGTGTCTTTTCGGCTTTTCCCAGTTAGGGGTTGACACAGTGGAACTCTGGTCCGCTAATGATTGGAAGTAGAGTTTTATGTGCTGGCTTGCCGGGCCTAACGCACAACCTTCAATGAAGGAACGCCCGTTCACGCATGTCACCACACAGAAGACGCTCTAACTGAGAATCGAACAGGCAAAGTCTAACTGTGAGGCAAAAATGCTACCGCAGCATGACCACTGCAGTTCAGTCCTTGTGAAAATATTGTTAGCTGTATTTATTTGGTTGATGAGCTACAGGAAAACTTGTCAAAAAACATTAATGCTACACTGGTAAGAATGGTTGTTTTATTTTCTTTGCCCTTAGGGTATATGTTGAAATGCTCACACTGGGGCAATCTTTAATTTCATATGATACAAGTACATATTTATGGCTCAATAAAGAATTCAAAAGTATATCACACCACTAGTATTGGAAGTGACACCAATAAAACGTTAATTCTGGTATGCGTTACATTGTGTAAACAAAGCCTTATCATCACAGAAAAAGCTGCAGACTGCAATTTATGAGATTCTTCCTTTCTACATTGGAGATATCCTAACCTTAAACTTGATAGAGGGTTAGTATATTGCAAGAAATGGGGATTTAAAATCCCTGTCTGATCTACAGCAGTGTTTAAATTGACAAAACACCCTGTATTTTATTTTATTTTCTCTGATTAACTTTTTTCTCTTTAGAAGCTTGAGTTTTGGAATTACTTGAGACAAAATCCAGCACTCTGCTCTCGATGACCTCAGTAGTGCTGTTAAGTGTCCTCGTGCTTCACTTTTCAAGCAGCAAACAATCTTCATGGCTACAACGTTGTCCAGTTTTATAGAATGTAATTTCAACAAAACGGGAGCCACAAGAAAGGAAAATCCCTTATAAACAATTTAAGCCACAAAAAAAAAAAAACAACGAACTCAACAACGTACCATACAAAGATTTAATAAAAACAAAAACATCAAAGCTTTCAGGTTCACATAAAACCCTTCCTATGTGCAAATTAAAATGCATTCATTACAGCTTCTTTAAAAACACATCCTCTTTATAGCACAGCCAATAGTAATTCATGTCCAATTAAACGATCTACATACAATTAATTATATTCAAAAGACATCACTTTAAACAACACTGTTTATGTTTAAGAACTGGTTTAAGAGTTAATGTTTGATTAATGCTTGGGGTCAGTCAGCCTGCAATTGTAAAATCAATTAGTATACTTTAAGTTCAAGTTTATTGTTCACATCACCCCGTCTCATATTTCTATTCACTAAATCTATAACCCTAAAAGTAAAAGCATTCATTAGGCCATTCTCTTCAATATGTTTGGCCAATGCATTAGTTAAGACATTTCTTTTAATCTCTGACCTATGCTCTGTTATTCTATCTTTTAAGCGTCTCATTGATTTGCCCACATAAAAATGTAAACACATCTTGCAAGTTGCAAGAAATACAGCATTAGTGGGGTGACATGTAACAGAATCACTTAAATGTGTACATTTTCTTTGTAATAGGATGTATAAAATGTTGATCCTTTTACACCCTCTTGTCCCTACTGTGAATCTCAGAGAGCCGACCTCCTTCATATATTTCTGAGCTGTAAATGTGTTTATAAACTTTGGTACTTCCTAAAGGCTCAACTTCAAAAGATGGGATATGAAAAATCCACCCCGTCATGGGAATTCACAATGCTTCACATACCTTCTCCGAACTTGACATCAACACAAACCCGCATTTTGATTACCCTTTTCCTATTAATTAAGCTATATATTGCATCTAGCTGGATCGACAGATCATCAGGTCTCATGGGGGGAGGGTTCAAACAAATGGATTTCAAGCACCTGACAGCTCATAAACTTGTGATGTTTAACCGTAATACTCAGTCTCATTTTTCTGAATATTGGGAATCACTCTTCAATCATATTCTACATTAAATTCCTAACTTTTAATGTATGTTAAATACTTTCTGTAAAATATCCACTAGTCTTCATACCTTATAATTAACTTTTAATATGAGTAGTTATCTCAAAGGACAATAATAACTTTCTATGGAGGCTCACTGACCTCTTTTCTTTCTCCCACCTTTGAGTCTCCCACTGCTTATTTTCTAAATCTCACAGAAATCTGTTTCCTTTCTTGTCTTCTCAGCCCATTTAGGTAAATGACACTTTTGTAAATATTTGCAATATAGTCTTTTTTTTGTTCTTTATGGTTTCCTTGTTATCAACAACTTTAACAATTTTATGTCATGGTTGCCCTTTATTTGAAAATGTGTTTTATTGTACAAAACTAATAAAGATTTTGGAAAAAAAGGAAATTTTGATCCTTATTAATAAAAGCACAAGAACAACAATTATGGCATGGATCTGTACCAGGCCTGTTGAACTGTGTAGATGCCAAACTAAGTTTAATGTCTTTATGGCATAGCATTTCTTTTAAATTCAAACAATTATGGTTAGTTAACCTAGGTTTACTACCTACAGTATTCTGTAGCTTAGGCATAGTTCTCAATATACCCCAATTGTCTGTTATAATTTTCTTTACACCATCACTGCACTTACTATAAGTGATGGGGTAGCATAATATATCATCACTATTAGGCATATTCATTGGTTCACTTGTTGCTGACTTGTTACTAAAATATGGCTTAGCATAGGTATCCCTCATTGTCATAACATTTTTACTCATATTTCCTTATAGATTTTCATCATAACCCCTGTCCCTAAACTCACTAATCATGTCATTCATCTGTTTAATACATTTGTCCATGTTCGTATTCAACCTACTAGTATGTAAAAATTGTCCCTTAATAATTCCTTTAAAAGTATGGGGTGTGTGCATGCTTTTATAATGTAGATATTTATTTCTACATACAGCTTTTTAATAAACAGATGTCTGTATCTCATATCCATCAAAGAATAGTTCCACATACAAAAATTCAAAACTTGTAGGTGAGGTGGACATGGAAAATCTTAAAAAAAATCAGTACTTGAAGAAACCTAGAACTAGAACTAGAAAAACCAGAAATAAGAATACCCAAAACCATGTAGTGATGGGAGGTCAAACGACAACTTCCCCTGAAGGTCAGGAGCCGCAATGCACTACTGGGAACCACAAGGCTCAATGTACAGTACCCAAATAAATGCGGAATCAACGGATCCATGTAAACCCATTAAGGAAAAGCCTTATAAGGTAACAAAACAAAACTTTGACAAGTACAATTCAAGGAATATTCACAAGTGCAATGTAAATGTTTCAGGGAATGCAGTTATATTTTGTTTTAAGTCTCTAAAAGGGTTTTTGTGCTATAATGAAAATGTATTCATGGCAATACCTCTAGTAACTGTAAAATGTGCACTGACAAAGAAAAATGTCTGTTTAACCACCAAACTTTGCATGATGTTTTGGACTGTCTAGATTAAAACAAGGAAGTGAAAGACTTTAGTTTGCAGTGGAAATTCCATGTAGATTCACCAAGATGTTTTTTTTTTTAAAAAAAGGAAAATGTTTAAAAATGTCTTTCTCTATCTTTTAAAAGCAATGTTAACTGAATGGTCTTTATGTTATGTATTTATGTTGTTATCTAGAAAATGTGGCTGTTTTAGTAAGGAAGATTAACAGATCTAGCATTATCATTGCAGCCTATAAATAATTGTTTCTATGCAGCATTGCATTGCAGTTATAGTGTGGTTAAGAGGGTTGCTAGAATTGCACAAGATGAAATATGCACGTTAAGTACCATGTTTAAAATTAGAGAATAGGTTCAAAGGTTCATAGGTTGGTACTAGGCTATCGGCCCAAGGGCCTATACAAGCCTAGCCATAACAATTCCCTGGCTATTTCTTCCTACACTATTTATTTCCCTATTAGCAAATGCTGAGATTTTTCCCCTCCAGCTGTTTCTGAAGGTCAGATATACTGAAAAATGGGTTCAATGTAAAAATAATTTAACACCATATCTGTCTGATTAGATAAGTTTTGTTAATTGTGCACAGGCTATTCTATTTAATTAACTGTAAAAGGGGTTTAAAACGTATTAACAGCATTTCTACAAACAACCATCAATGGAAAATAGTCTTAAAAACTGAAATTAATGAAAACACAATGCAGGTTTTACAAATTGTTCTCTTCACCTATAAAGTTGTTTAAACACAAAGGTTAAAATTCTAATACTAATGGGCATGTATATTGAGAATTGATCACCACAATTATGGTGTGAAGCTAGGTCTTGCCCTTCTGGTCCTACTGCAAATAGGCTCAAACACGTGGGTAGAAAAACTTTTTTCACCTTAACTGTTGCTAAAGAGTTTAGATACCTATGTAAATGGTTAAACTACTATATAACCATAACTGAGAGCAGTATTTAAAGCTCTCAATAACACTAGAAATACTTCAAAACCAGAAGGTACTCACTATTGTGCAACAACCTGTAATAGTTTGAACATGTTTTTAGAGCAAACACCTCATTAAGGAGCAAGCAATGTGTGTCCGGTATGATTAGCATTACTTGGAACGAAGTAAAGTTCCTAGTTAATATCTCCCGATACCAGTACTACAACAGCTTTCCCAGATGGTATACAAACAGCACACCAAATATGAAGTATAATATCACAAAAAGAAAGGGCGATAGGTGGGCAGGCACTGAGGTAGGTAAAAAAGGTTGGAAGCCATCCTGTTTAAATGTATGTTACCCAAAAACAACGTTCTTCTTCTCAACAAATACTTAAATCATTACAAATATAACTACAACCTAAGGCCACAGATCAAATTAATTTCTATACAAAGGATATATAGCTAGGCATGTATATAGTAGACACATGGAATGTTAATGGGTTAGGTGATAGTAAAAAGTTAACTCTAATCCTACACTTAATCTACCAAGCTAACTCCAATATCATATTCTTACAAGAAATATACCTAAATAAAGAACAATGGTTAAAAATAAGCTCAAGAAAATGGATCAGGCAAATCATTTCATCAGGGGACAGCTCTGCTTCAAAAGGAACAGCTATTATTATCAAAGAATCCTTTCCAGAGAATATAACTAACAGCAATTATGATACAAAAAGAAGATGGTGTTTTTTTCACTAGCATATGTCCACAAACAAAACACAATACTCTCTTCTTGAATATATGTGGCCCATGTTCAAACCAGAATTTCTTTCTATATGAAATTTATAACTTATCCTTAAATTTTATCAATCACTCCATCATTATGGGGGGGGACTGGAATTGCCTAATTGACCTACTTACCGATAGCTCTAATAAAAAACAGAAAACAACCAGCCCAAATCACATCAGCTCTAAATGATCTTATACAAAATCATAACCTTGTTGACCCCTACCTAAATTTGGATTATGATAGATCAATAAACAAATATACTTTTTACTCCCCTCCACATAATGTATGGTCAAGAATAGATTATTTCCTGATCTCCTCAAACCTGTCTAGGATTTGTCAAAACTACGTAATTAATAATAGAATAATCTCCAGAATCACAATTACACTCAATGAAAATTTCCAAACTTCTAAACAGTGAGGTCCCTATAACTGGTACTTAAAGAATAACCTTTTAAACCATAAAGAGTTAATTGAGGAGTTAGTTAAAACTATAAAACAATTAGACCAAGATACATCACAAAGCCAAATTCCACTAGACATTCAATGGGCAGCCACCAAAACTGTATTAAGGGGAATTTTAATACAGAAAGCTTCATTGTATAAAAAAACAAGAGCAAGAACAGATTAGTCTGCTCAAAACGCAATACACAAGCATTGAATTACAATTACAAACCCAGCACTCACAAGAACTAGAAAGGAAACTACAACATATTCAAAAAGAACTTTACTCTATATAACTACATAAACACACACTAAATGAGCTGAAACTCATATATAATTACTCTGAATGGGCACAAGCCCCTTCTAAGGTACTAGCAAATATGATAAACATAAAAATCTCTTCGCAATATCCCAGAAGTACACTATAAAGATAGAAATCTACACAACAACAAAGATATAATTAACTCCTTCTGGGACATATATAATAAGATTTATAACCCTGAAAAGCATAAATATTTGTCTAATCTACAAGAGAAATTCTTAAATAATTTAAAATTCCCAAAACTTGAAGAAGAACAATACAACCTATTGAACAGTCATTATCAATCAGTGAAATAAAAATTGCGATTAAAAAACTAAAGGTCAACAAATCACCAGGTTCTGACAGATTTATAGCTATGTTCTACAAAAAATTTAGCCACATCCTAGCTCAAATATTGTTAAGACTTTACAACTTTATTATAGAATATGGCTTTACAGACAAATACTTAAATAACTCAAAGACAATTTTAATACCAAAACCTAATTCAGACAAACTAAACCCTATGAATTAAAGGCCCATTGCCCTTATAAAGCTTGACATAAAGATTTTGACTTCACTGTTAGCTAACAGATTACAAAAAACCTTGGACAAAATGATTTCTCCGGAACAACTGGGCTTTATGAAAATGAAAGCAATAATACCTGCACGTTAGACACTTTAATTTCTCTCTTAGCCAAAGACAGATATCCAAGATATGCACTTACAATAGACACCTCAAAAGCATTTGATAATGTTGAATAAGATTTCCTTTTCTTAACAATGTCACACTTTAACTTTTCCACATCATTTATAACTGCCATCAAGATGATTTACAACAATGCTACAACCACGCTAAGCATTAAGAAGAGGTACTCTCAACCCATCAAAATCACAAACGGAACTCACCAGGGTTGCCCATTGTCTCTGTTTCTTTTCAATATATATTTAGAGCCGCTATTACTCCACATCTCCCAAAACACCTCTCACCATTTCCCAAAGGTTTATAACACAACAGTAAAATACTCAGCTTTTGCTGTTGACCTAAACACAGACTTATCAAAAATACTTTCCTCAATTAATCAATTCTCTACAACAGCAAATTACAACATGAACCCCAAAAAATCCTCAATATTTCCTCTCAACCCCATAAATCATAATGCATCATACTTTCCTTTAGTTGATATACCTTTAACATACAAGCTAAAATACCTAGGCATAAACTTTTCTCAAAGCTACAAAGAAATGCATAGTGCAAATCTCTTAAAAACCTGGGATAAAATTAGGCAAGACATCGTAAGATGGGAAAACTTAAATCTATCCCTTCTGTCTAAATCTGCCATTATTAAAATGAATATTCTTCCCAAAATACTATTTCAGCTAAGCTCTATTAATCTCAAAATACCAAAAAAACTATTTACAACAATGGGTTGGGAGGGTGGCTTAATGGTTAAGGTGTTTGCCTTACATACACAAGGTCCAGGGTTTGAGTCTCACAAGGCATAATTGGCTAGGGCTAAAATGGCTCGTAAGGGCAGTTAGCTTAGTACTAACCTATGAACCTATGAAAAGGCCCTGTCCAAATTCTTATGGCACCCTAAAACAACAAGAATAAGCTACCAAAATCTTACAATACCAAAAATAAAAGGTGGGCTGAGGCTACCAGATTTTAGTCTGTACTACCTTATCATAAAAGCAAATAGGTTGATCCAAATTTCAGAATATGATAGCTCAAAAGTGACCAGGTACCCGATATGGGTTAAAATATGAGCAAATTTACTAAGTTCCCTAAACATAAATCCCAAAGCTGTTCCTTTCCTCCAACCCAAAGAATTTTTTGCAGACTACACCCAATAATCAAAAATGAAATGACTGCATTCCAGTCTGTTTATATCCATCAATCTGCAGAATTCATTAATACTGTTACAACCTATACATATGAACCCAAATATTAAGTTAAATAACAAAATGATTGATCTCAAATCATTCCCATTAATTAAAGAATTAACAGTATGACATATCTTACAGCGCAAGGAAGAAACACTTGATAAACTAAGAGAAAATTTCAAGACGCCAGCTAGCTACAACTACATTCTTCGACAAATGATATCAGTAGTAAACCTAAAATTCTCAAGTCACAAAATAGAAATACAAAGTATAGAAAATACCCAAAACATAATCAAAACACTAACAGCTAAAGAAAAAATTATTTCAAAATCCTATAAATTAATAAATGAGTTAAAACACAAATATGCGCTAATTTACTCAAGATACTGGGAAAAATTAAATAATAACATCAAAATATTACAAAAACAAGAAGCCATAAACAATACCTTAAAACTTACACCCTTCAAAAACCTTATATACACACAAATGATGATTAGCAATAATGCATACTATACCCCAGCTATCCTCAAAAATTTGGTTACAAAAAAAGCTCACTGTGCCCTTTCTGCTCTAGGGAAGATGTAGATATTCTTCACATCTTCTGGAGCTGTAAGAAAATCTCCAAGCTCTGGTGTTCCTTAAGAGTGTAACTCGAGAAAGTTGGATACGCAAAAAACACCCTCTCTTGGGAAACAATGATTCTGCACATAATCTCTAGTTCAATTAATGGAATGCGCAAGCATATTTTAGTTACAGTATGCGCACTACTTAAATTCTGTATTTCTAAGAATTGGGTTAATAATAAAAATATCTCATGGAACAATTTTAAAGACATAGCAGTTAAATATATCACCTCCCACAAACTAGCTACTAAATGTATAAAAAAAATAATTTACTTTCAAACATACTGGAACTCTCTCCAAGAGACAATTTTGACAAGCACACAGAATACATAAAACTAAATGACAATCAGGTGACTGTAATAAAAATAAAAACCTCTACGTTACTAAATACAAATTATTATATCACTATAACATAAAACACACTTCTAGGATAACAACAAATGGATGGCTTCCAGCACTGTAAATACTGTAAATATGTATTTAGTTTTTTAAGTTTTTAAGTTTATTTTCTTTTTTGTTTTTCTTCCATTCTGGGTAGTAAAGGTACCCTACATCTACAAACCCTGCATTCAACTTTCTACCATAACTTTGCTCTATTGTAACCCTTAGAGATGATGTAATCACGTCAATTATTAGTCTTAAAGTTTCTTGTAAATGTTTAAATGTTTTTTTTCTGTAAAGATTGTTTACCTTTACTCATCTATGTTTACATGCTGTAATGTTTTGTTTAACTTTGCACTTTTACTTTTACTTTGTATTTTTGGAAAACAATAAAATAAAAAGAAATAAAAAAAAAATCAGTGCTATTATTTAAAAATTCAATATACTCAACCAATTCATCATGTCCATCCTCCCAAAGGAAATAGACATTGTTTATGAAATGTTTAAAGAAGGTTACATTGTGTGAATAAGAATCTGAACCTTTATAAACAAACTTATTCTCCCATTTATCATGTACCAAATTTACATAGGTGTTGGCGATCGGGGTTTCTATCACATCACCACACGTGAAGTTTCATGGTAGAATTTATTGTCGAAAATAAAAATATTATTTTCCAAAACTAATTCAAGCAACTCACAGATAGTTTTCACTTGCCTGGCAGACAGTTGGCTATGATTACAAAGTAATTCTCTGATTGATCAACTAGAATACAGGGCTATGGCTTTGAGGCAGTCTGCATAGGACATGTCACTTAGGACCTGAATTCTTTTAGTGAGGAACCCCTGTGGAGATACCAGTTGTTTGATGTGCCTGGTTAGATACATACCAAAGGGGGCATTGTACTCAATGATAAGTCTGATGAATGCTGAATACAGTGGAACAATGACCTCCCTGGACCTAGATGCCATACCATTATTTATAATTTGCATAACATAAAATGATTTCCTCACTTTTGTAGACACATGATAGCCAAAGGATAGATTACAGCCTATATGTGTCTCCAAATCCCTAACCGCTGGGTCGACACTCAGGGGTGTATTGTCAATATGATAGTTACTAGGGGTGAATGACTCCCAAAGGATGCTATTATACATTTCTTGGCATTTAGTTGTAATCTATGGCTCTAACACAAGTTATTTGTCTGTCTCAGCCTTTCCTGGAGAACTTTAATGGAGATTCTATGACTGCTCTTAATTTGCAACCATCCCAAAAAACTTTGCAACAAAATGAGTTTTCAGACTTTTGAGTTACAGCCATTTTCACAGATCCAATATCACAGTGTCAAGACAGTTCTATTGATATCTCCTCCAATTTCTATCGTTCCAAACCCTTGTTTCTTGGTAGTGGCACAAAGTGGTTCTGTACTGGATCCAGAACATTCCAACAATGTATGGGACTCCATCCTTAGAGACTGCTATGTCTGTGCCTCTAGTAAGTCCAGATTTCTGATCATCAAGGCTACAAGCAGGGATGATTACCTAATCCTCAGAGTTAAGGGATTACAACACATGTGCTGGCATTCTGGGTCCCTGGAGAGTAGATTGCTTCAAGCATGACCAAGTCAAATATTGTTCAGTTTTCAAATTTTGTATTCATATACATTTTGCTGTTCATACTGACAAGTGAACTAGGTTATTAAAAATAATAAAAAAGGATTTATTTCATGTGATAACTGGGTAAGTGTACTCTTTCCAGATGTGATTGCAGACCAAATAGTAATAGACAAACTACTTGTATGTCAGACAGTACAAATAAGCAGCACACATTAAATCCACCTCAAAAAGTATCAGTTCCAGGAGTTTGGAGTGAAGTACATTACACAAATCATTGAACATATATGCGTATATGTCTCTGTAATCAGACATAGCAATAACACAAACTGTTTTGTGCAGATAGGAATAAATAATACGGTCTACATGATTTGCAATGAACTGAGTTCATTTTACCTACCACTGAGACAAGGATTGCAACTCCTTGAGTGAGTCAAGTAATATGAGAATGGTTAGCTATCATCCATGTGTCATTTACCTCTATAAAATTACGTTACATATACTGCATAGGTGAAAGACATTTGCCTTCAATTGTATTGCAAGTCTGTTTCTCAGTGATTTAAAGGTTATATTGTATGTTTTTGCCTGAAACAGCAACAAAATGAATTTGTTAGGCTTCCAGGCCTTGGCCTGTTCAGTGAGACATACCTATGGGAAAGAAATACTTTACCATTGCTCCCATTGCTTGAGGTAGCAGGAGTCTGCTGAAATTCATCAAAGATGGTAATTTCCTGAGCATACTTTCCTTATATTGTAAACCCTGTTGGAAAGAGAGTTACTGTGAGCTTTCTGGTGTCCAGGAATGTAAAAGCATGTCTTCAGTTAAGAACAAGTAAGGCTACATTTTCAGGAAGTTCTAATACAGTCTGTGTTGCTTATTTCTTTTTGCTGGTATACTTTTAAGGGTTTGTCAGTATGCCAACAATGTCTAAGCAGCCTAGAATCAAAAGTTTCCAGTGTGTATGAAGTGAATGGTATTTAAAATGAAAGTAGGTAATGATATGTCTGTTGATCCTGCAGGCTTGACAAACGTCACTCGAATATTGTCTTTGGATATGAGGATTTAAGCTACAGATCAGTTGCTGTGGAAATTAATTATCAATGGTTTCCTACATTACTAATGAAAATACATTTTACTTTATTGCAGTCTTTGAGTAAGCCTGGGAGGAGCAGGACAAATGATTTCTCATCCCCGAGGGCTAACTGATGGTGATGAAGGGGATAGAAATAAAAGTATTGAGGATTTTCAGTGTAGGAATATTTATTTAGCTGTTCTGTTGAATGTTCTGAAGCTTTGAGGGAGAATTCTTCAAGGCCTACATGTCACTCCTATGGGCTTTTGATGGCAGGGAAGAGAGTGTGATGTAAATAACCACAAGGAAAAAACAAATACACAAACGACCACGGGAAGGAACCAAGCAGAAAACGTTATCACACTCTAGCACCTCTGCTAATACACAGCCTTCAAAGGAGTACAAAAAAAACTAAAACAGGCTAGTTAAAATACCCACATCAATTAAACATTAGCCAATAAAAACTAAAAATACAAAATTAGATAAGTGTCTTCCAATTACATTCTAAATTGAGACCTGAGGGACACTAAGTATTAAATTTTAAAATAAAAAACAGCCTCTTTGTATAACAATTTCATATGCATAATCAGAACAAAAACCTACAGAAATGTTCTCTAAAATGATTGGTTTAAGTACAGTAGGGTTCGAACTATGAAACTGTGCAAAATGACTAGCTACCAGGCTATCTAATTTAGTTTGTCTAATATTTCTCACATGGTCTTGCAACCTTAATTTAAATCATCTCTTGCTCTCCCCTAGGGATACTAAATTACAGGAACAATTAAGGGCATAAATTATCCCTTCAGTTTCACAATTATGACTTTCAGAAGGTGTAAAAGGGACAGCATTAATATGGTCAAATGCCCTGACTATATACTGGCCGATATTGCAGCTTCCACATTTATATGTACCTAAAACATTAAGATGGTTAACTGTAGTAAAAGAAGGTAACAAAAATTATTATGAACTAAGATGTCTCTTAAGTTTCTGCCTCTTCTATAAGAAATATTTAATACTGGGCATAACACACCTGCCAAATCTCTGAATTTAAACAGAAACTTCCAATAATATTTAACTAAAGCTACTATTTTATCACTAAAAATACTACAAGTGGTAACAAACAACATTTTACATAGCATTGTATCTTGTGAGGCATGCCTATTAATTCTAAGCATGTCTTCACTATTGCCATAATTATTTAGTCTCGAACCACTATCAATTTCTAAACTAAGGGGTCTAGAATTAGCATAAATTTTAGAAAGAGCATCTCTAACTACTTCATATTTATAACCCCTTGTGTAAAACATAGTGATCATCCTATCAAGCTCCATATGAAAATCATAAACATTATTACATAATCTACTAAGACGCACATACTTGCCATAAGGGAGACCTCTAAGTATATGGGGGGGATGGCAACTACGCCCACCTAAAAACTGTCCCTCATCCTCAATTTTTCTATGTATAGTGGTAGATAAAATTATTGTCTCCATTAATACTCAAAGTAACATCCAAGAAATGAATCTGTCTACCATATTGTAGACCACCAAATGAAAAACCAAACCTATTCACTTGTAAAGAGTGAAAAAACTGATCAATTTCACTGTAATCCCCTTTACAAATAAAAATCAAATCATCAGTGAATCGACAATATTTAATTACATGGCTATTAAAAAAAATCACAGTGATAAAGATACTCTAACTCAAAGAGCACCATAGTTAAATTGGCATACATGGGGGCTAAGGATGCCCGCATGGCTGTGCCTTTCAACTGTCGATATAAGCAACCATTGAACATAAAAAAATTATTAACTAAAGTATACCAATTCCAAAATGATATTAGATAATGGAGAATCACCTAAACAGTACTTTACAGTTTCCAATCCGCTATTATGTTCAGTATTCATGTATAGACTGCGTACATCAATAGTAACAAAATACATGTCATTAGTCCAGTCAACATCTGAAATTTTATCTAAAAAATCACTGGTGTCTCTAATATAGGAAGGGAGCTGTAAAACACAGGGTAATAAAAACTCATGCAAGAATTTACCCATATTAGCTAAAAAATATCTACAGGCAGACACAATAGGCCTGCCTGGAGGATTAAATTCATGTTTGTAAATTTTAGGTAAGCAGTAAAAAACTGCTAGCTCACAGTCCAAAATTTTAAATTTTTCATCTAAATCTGAACGTGAAAAATATCCCAGTCTATAGCCCTTCTCTAAAAGAGTCACAAAATTAGTAATACTCATAATCAAAAACAATACTTACTTCGTAAACCTCACTATTGTGTAGATCTAACATACACATATTATAATATTGTTTGTAAGTCATACAAACAATCGTATTGCCCTTATGAGAGGTCTTAATTACTAAGTTATTATTTTGTTACAGCTCTTTCAACTCATTCCATTCAGTTTTGGACAAATTATACATTATTTTATGCTTATTTTTTTCAAATTCACCATAAGCAGCCTCGACAGGAAAAGTTCACATACTGGAAAACTGGTTAATACCATTGTGTTTAAAAGGAGGCATAAAACATTTTTTAACCAATACCTTCAAAGTATCTAATGGACAATATACATTCATTACACAATCATCCCCCAGGTCAGATATACAAAAATGAAAACTAGCATCTTCAGAACTTTCCAAAGAAAATTCCCTAGAGTCACATTGTAAACTGTTAATGTCACATAATTACAAAAAAATGCATTCATTACACAATCATCCCCCAGGTCAGATATACAAAAATGAAAACTAGCATCTTCAGAACTTTCCAAAGAAAAGTCCCTAGAGTCACATTGTAAACTGTTAATGTCACATAATTACAAAAAATGCATTAAATGCAGTTTATGAACTCATTTTAAAATGTCACATTTTAACGCATGAATACAAGGTAGTACTGTGGGTACAAACTTAAATCCATAGTCCAAAATCTGTAATTGAGTCTCAGATAAAGAAATTGCAGAAATATTGTGAACCAGCCTGCCATAATTTGAAGGATTACTGCCATGTTGTTCTTTTGTTGTATTGCTGTCCTTCCCTTGTATGGGATGAACCCATTTCCATTTGGAAATGACCTGTCTTGCGGTCGATTGAAGAATCTCTCTCTTTCTCTGTATTCCTTGGCGAAAGTCTCTATTGAATTTTTCTGGTTGTTGTGCTGCAGGAAAACATGGAAAGGAACGTTCATTCACCTCCAGATCAGCTGATGACCCCAAGACGTCTGAGGCAAAAGACACATCCCTCACAGAATGAACAGACTGATTTGAAGTGTAAGATACAGCTGAGTGGTTAGAGCGGTGTTTGGGTTTCCATAGAAAAGCTCTGCCATTTTCATGGTCTCTTATATCTCTTCTCAGTTTGTCACTTTTCTGATTGGCAAGCTCCTGTTCATACTTTTTAAGCTTATCATTAATATCTGATAAGCATGAATCAAAATGAGTAGGCACTAACTGTTTCACCAGTTCAGAACAAACACTGTTAATGTCCGTTTTGATTTTATTTTGTTTAACACAATCTCTTTCTAACAAAATATGAATTCATTCCAAAGCACACCTATATACCACAGCTAACCATCTCTGGGAAAAAGTTTTTATCTATCTCATTTGAGAGATCAAATGGCATTGTAGGTGTTTTAAAACTTCTAAGTCCCCTCGGAGATATATCCAATTCTAAATACCGTTGCAGTCCCAGCAGGTTAAAATATCTAGTAATTGTCCCAAATTACCTGGCAGAGCACTATTATGTCACTGTCCCACCAATGGAAATAGGTTCTTTGTTCTCATTATATGCTCCACTTCAAACGTCTCTAATACAGAGGCAACTTTAACTGTTCCATTAAACTGACCTGCAGTAGGACGTTCACCAGAAGTATCCACATGGGTAACATAATTATCCATTGTTCTTTGAGATGCATCTGGTAAATCCTCTCTAAAAATATGTGGCAGGTTGAAAGAAGGTTCACTTGCCATAAGAAAATAAAATAAATAACCACAAAGAAAAAACAAATACAAAAACGACCACTGCAAGGAATCAAGCAGAAAACTTTATCACACTCTAGCACCTCGGCTAATACATAGCCTTCAAAGGGGTACAAAAAACCTAAAACAGGCTAGTTAAAATACCCACATCAATTAAACTTTAGCCAACAAAAACTAAAAATACAAAATTAGATAAGTGTCTTCCAATTACATTCTAAATTGAGACCTGAGGGACACAAATTACTAAACTTTAAAATAAAAATAGCCTTTTTGTATAACAATTTCATTTTATATGCATAATCAGAACAAAAACCTACAGAAATGTTCTCTACATACTAAGATGCACACATTTGTCATAAGGGAGTGCTCAGTCCCTCAGGTCTCAATGTGGCTCAATAACCTAAGTATTAAAGGTATTAGAGAATGTTTCCACATTCAGCTCAGTTTCTATCTACTCAAGTAGCTACTTCTTTCTGAAATACAACATGGATTTCAGTGTAATCATGGTATATACACCATCCTGATTAGCATAACAAACTATATTGCAGTCTCTTGATAAAGATAGTTTTGCTGGAGCTATATTGTTTGATCTCACAAAAGCTTTTGACATTACCAGACATTTTTGTTGGAGAGAGCAGAGTATGAGTGTGTTTATCTCAGAGGTCTGTTGTGTTTTTCCAGTGTTGCTACTACAAAATCTAAACTTTTACAGATCATAGGAACATAGCATCATATGAGGTTACTAGACTAATAGCCATAAAACATTTTCAAACCTAACCATTTATGGGACTTATTTATAGATCATCCTGGGGACCTTTACATTTTTTTTTCAACTTTTGTGAACAGGATAATGCTTTCCTGTGGAAAAAACTTCACTGTTTCATTGATGTGACTTTCCATTGCTAGGTTTTGAATGAAGGGCAGAAGAAACTCACACTGATCTGCAGGAGACAGTAGGTTCTGTATACCTGGTTATCCAACAGTGGCCTAATATTGTGTCCTACCAAATCTATTCTGTTCAGTCTGAGGTCCCTCAATGAAAAGAGAACTTCCCTTCTTGTTCTCATATAATGAGGATATCCCTATTTTCACTGCGGCCAAAGTTAAATGTCTCACACTTGCCTCCTTTCTTGATTTCCTTGGACTTATAGGAGCTAACAATGCAAATACTTATATTAACGTATATGTATATATGTTCTCTACTCTTCTGCGTGTGTTGATAGGGTATCCAGCTCAATCTGGGGTGGCTCAGGGCACTGGAGAATTGTGGGAGGGGGATCTTAGGGGGGATCAAAACTGGGGAACTGGTGCTGCTGGTTTGGATCCTGCATGCAGCTTAGTGGCCCACAGATCTTGTTGAATGGATGTGAATGAAAGGATCTACCTTTACAGTAAGTGAATAACTTTCATTTTAATGAGATCATGCAAGTTGTTTTTCACATCTGGGAGAGGAATAAAGATGGCATAAGGGCAGCTAGCAATTTGTTTGAGTGGAAACATTGGCTCTAATATGCACTTTCATTATGATTAACTTTAGAATAGGTAATGTCCATGGGTTCAGCTAACAGTTTGGGGCAACTGCCCATATATGAAGGGGTAAACTCCCATTTTTGAAGGTATACATAGTTTTGTCTGTTTACTGTGAGTTAAAATGGGTTGGTGGGTTAACATGTTTTTATTTATTTACTGAGTGGTTTTATAGAAGCAAAAATTCTGAGAGAATGAGATATGATGGAGATTTAGCAGAAAATCCAGGACAAAGGAAAAAGGGGAATAAGAATACTGAATGTGAGAGTGCACCAGCAGTGATAGAAGAGGGAAAAAAATACAATAATGGTAGATTTGTGGTAGTACGTTGTTACTGGCAGGGGAGGACAATTACAGTGGCATGTATTTATATTCCACCTAAAACTACCATTATAGAGTTCAGGAGAATTTTGGGAAAATAGGAAGCTTTCAACATGAAACATAATTTATAGGTGAGGACTGGTACCTGATTTACAGCAACTAGACTATATTGGAGGATCTAGAAGGGAAAATAGATGATGTTCCAAAGACCAAATTACCACCGTAACAGCTACAAACAAATGCAATCTGAGGGTCTTGCTGCTCAACACTAGAAGTCTAAATCTCAACATGCACTCACTCAAAGCACTCCTTAAAATGGAGAACATTAACATTTGTGCTGTAACAGAGACCTGGTTCAAAGCAGCAGAAAGCACACCTGCACTCTACCAGGCTATAACTCGTTCCACACCTTTCAGCACCAGAACTTGGACTGAAGCTCCAAAGGTGCTGGTGTTCCCATATTCATAAAAGATGCACACGCCTCCAGACTGGTAGCCCAACATAATGCATCAGAGATACTTCAGGTGCAGCTAACACTGGGTAAGATAGTGATTCAGGTCGTAGCCTGCTATAGGTCCCCAACCATGTCCCAAGACTCACACTCCATGCTCATAAGCACCTTGAAGAATATTAGGGTCCAACCTAACACTCTCATACTGGGTGACTTCAACTACCCCTCCATTAACTGGGAAAACTACTCATGTACCAACATTTCCTGAATTCATTAATACCAATGTCCTGGACCAGCTCGTTCTTATCCCCACTAGAGGTAGCAACATCCTTGACCTGGTCATTACTAACATGGGCGACCATTGCTCTACACCAACAGTCAACTCCTCCCTGGTTAGATCTGACCACAAACTAATCACCTTGGAAATCCATATCCACCCCCCCCCACAAAGGTAACCTCCATGAAAAACTTCTCCAAAGCTAACTTTGGGATCCTAAAAACAGAGGTGGCTAACTTCACAGCACCCATGCAAATGGAGAATAATTGCATGACCACCAAATCATATACCAATGCACTGTGCGAACACATGCACAAAACACAAATGCATGGATCTCACCATACCCAATAGAACCAAGATGCTCTTCTCCAAAAAAAGGAAGCCAATATTGTGGTCCCCTACCATAAACAAACTCTAAAACAGAAGAAGGAAACTGATGCAGAATAAGATGAAGTCTCAAGACTGGAAAAACTCCCTTATCACCCTCAACAAAAAGTTGAGATCCCTCATCAAATCCTGTAAAGCTAGCTATGAAAACAGAATTGCAGCAGACAGTAAAGACAACCACAAGGCCTTCTATAGTTATGTAAAGAATCTCCACGGCAATACCCAGATTTGCTCTGAGGTACTGCACAATGGTACCTCCTATACCAAGTCAGCAGATATTGCCAATATACTGGCCAGCAGATTCAGTGCCAACATTACCACCCTGAAATGACCAATCACAATACCAGTAGATTGCCAGGCACCCAATATTACTGCTGCACAGGTTAAAACTGCACTGTCCAAGGCCAGGAATACAGCTTCTATGGGACCTGACAATATCCATGGCTATGTTCTGCATGAACTAAAGAGTGAACTGGCACATCACCTGTGTGCCCTGTTAAATCACAGCCTCACCTCAGGCTTTGTCCCTACTGAATGGTGCACTGCTAGTCATCTCTCTCCACAAAGAGGGAGTGACTACAGACCCTGGGAACTATTTCCCCATTAGTCTGATGAGTCTGATATGCAAAGCTATGGACTGCACGATCATGGACCTAATAAACAAGAATAGAGGGAATCTCCAAACTCTGGATCCCATGCAGTTTGGTTTTGTGAAGGGTAGATCATGCCTGCTCAACCAGGTTGACTTCTTTGAGTCAGTCACCAGAGCTGAGGATGAAGGCAAGGTGGTTCATACAGCTTACTATGATCTGGCCAAGGCCTTTGATACCATTCCCCAATCAGGAATCATAGAAAAACTCACTAAGCTAGGCATCAACCCCTATATTACTAGGTGGGTTGCAAACTGGCTCACAGATAGAACCCACAGTGTGAAAGTAGCTGACTCCAAGTCAGACTGCCAACCAGTCATGAGTGGAGTCCCACAGGGTTCGGTCCTGGGTCCTCTCCCTTTTGGTATCTACTTCTCTGAAGTCCAGGCTGACACAAAGGGACTCTGGCTGACAAAGTTTGCAGATGATTGCAAGTTGGGAGCTGTTATTAACTCCCCAAGTGATGTCACCATCCTACAGAAAGGCCTCACTGAGACCAATGACTGGTGTCAGAACCATGGCTTAAGCTCAATGCCAAAAAATGTGTCATCATCCCCTTTGGGGAAAACCCAGTTCCCATGAATTACCACATCGATGGTAGTCCACTGAACACAGAAGGTGTTATAAGAGATCTGGGAACACATGTTGACAGCAACCTCTCTTTTGACCACCACATTGCCACTGTGGTCAGAAAGTCCTTCTATGTGGCACATTTCATTATTAAGGGTTTTGCATCCAGGAAGAAAGAGGTCATTGTCTCCCTGTACTCTTCCCTCATTTGGCCAATCATTGAGAACAATGCCCCATTTGGCATGTACCTCACTAGACACCTACAACAACTAGAGAGGCCGGAAAAGTACCTAACAGAGATGATCCTAGGCCTTAAACACTTGTACTACATGGACAGACTCAAAAGACTCCAGCTATTCTCTGTCTCATATTGTCTACTAAGAGGTGATCTCTGCATGACTTACAAAGCCATGTCTGACCCAGCTCTGTTAGAAATGCTACATCTAAAGAAATCCCAATCTCTCCGCACCACATGCTCCAGGACTTCAACCTTATTACCACAATCAACAGAACATGCTGGAGGGACAGGTTTATAACCCAGAGACTGCCCATGCTATGAAATAGACTTCCCATACATGTCAAACAGAGTACCTCATGGCCCTCTTCAAGAAAAATCTTGACAAGTGGATGGGAAATAGAAAATTCCCCCCGGGGATCACTCCAGTGGCTCTACTAGACAGAGGCACTGGGAACTAAGGTCGGTTAGCACAATGCTAGGGTAATACTCTGGGCTAGGCTTGTAAAGGCTCCAGGGCCATTAGCCTAGTACACACCTATTAACCTATGGACCTATGAAATATAACAAAAAACATTAGATAGAGTATCCGAATTTAGCAGCAGGATCTCACACAGAATTTACATGTCATTCTCCAAGATACCATATTTGGACTAGATTAGGTAAAATTATATTTCACAAGAGCATGCATATTTAATAGAACAGTTTGAAATCCATCCAATAACATTATCAGATCATTTACTAATAAAAACTAAGATAAAGGTGTAAGGTAATGATTTAAAAATTCAAAACTGGTGCTTTCCTACTTACATGTTAATAAAGAGGAATTTCAGGAGAGGGACCATGTAAACACAGTTA
Organism: Protopterus annectens; assembly: GCF_019279795.1. Taxonomy (NCBI): domain Eukaryota; kingdom Metazoa; phylum Chordata; order Ceratodontiformes; family Protopteridae; genus Protopterus; species Protopterus annectens. The sequence continues at coordinate 210,625,117 of NC_056727.1, read as the reverse complement.
TAGGCCCCTTGGCAATTTGTCTTGTCATTTACATACGGGAATACATGGCTAGGCTGAAAAAGGCCTTTAGGGCCATTACTCTAATAATTACCTATGAATCTATAAGGGCTATGACTGCAAAGAAGATTCACCAACAGATGTTTTCTATTGGGCCAAAGGTCACAGTACTATATCTGTGAATCTTGACATTCCTCACTTTGTGCTGTTACCTTATTTGTTGTTTGGCAGTGTTGCCATATGACATCTGTATCAAAGTCAATTACAGTGTCCTTCAAAAGCCTATAATAATATTGTAAGATTTGCTGCAGATGTGCCTACTCTAGCTCACTATTGCTGTGCTGGCTGCCTCTTTCCAGCAGGATTGCTTATGTTCAGGTGTGCCTTGCAATGCCTATACTATGCACAGACCACAGTCATCAGGACTCAGAAATGTTCCTTATTGGCACCTGCTAGTAAAGATGGTAAGGTAACCAATTCAATTTAAGCTGAAATTGCCTTGGACATTACAGTGTTTGAAGAACAGTAGCTCTAGCTCAGAAATATGGATCTTCTTGACACAAAAGGTTAGGGTCCACTCCTACTGCACTACTTTGTTTTTAAACTGAACTCTGTTCTTTATTTGAAGGCATCCTGAAGCTGTATTTGATGCCAGTGTCTGGTAGAGAACCTTGAGAACCATATGAATTGTTTGCATACTGACCCACTTACTGCCTACCCCCTACCCCCTTTATTTTGCATGTACATATCCTGGCTATATGAATGTCATTGCTGTATACAAATACTGTGGGTTTAAATGCCAAGGATCAGTTAATTGGCCTTTGACAGTATTTAAGGCAACTGAACCAGAACTGAGAAAGCTTGTTTTACTGCTCATTTCTGTTTTGTATATTTGTTATCATTCTTGTGTAATGAATTGTTTATGGATGGAGCTATGCTAAATTAACCTCATACTCAGCTGTAGCAGATAAAAGCATTCATGCCTATTTATTATGGTTGTCTTTGAGACATGATGATTAAACAATTCTGTATTTGCTGAACACAGATTAAATATGCCTGCCATGTCGGCATGCAAGGTGATTGCACTTTTTTATGTAAAAGAGGCCTAGATTAGAAGTCCTTTCAGGGCCAAATCCTTCATAGAAGAGAAGATACCGTGTAAGGGCAAGAACAGAAGAGGTTAATTTTAAGGGTTTTCTGTGGCTGATTTCCCCTGTACAAATGAGGATTATTAGAAGAAACTGACTCTAGGGACAGCTGGCGAGACTTTTGTCTACTCCTTCCATTTCTTCTTTCTCTTCCCTACCACAGTTTTGTAGGAACAGAGTGTGCTACATGGAGGCTAAAGTAAAGAGTTTATAATCATATCAGACTCACAGCTGATCCTGCAGTGGTTCAAGGCTGGAGTAAGACCCTTGTTAAAGTTAGTGAAGTGAGTGGGGGGATCATAAAGTGAGTTCTTTCTTCCACTAAGTGAACAGGGTCTTGTTCTAGATTTTTTTTAACTAAGACAAATTCTAAACCTGTCTAATATTACACAGTTTTGAAGATAAAGAAATGCAAGATGGACACACTACAGTTAGTACGTTTGTTTTTTGTGTCATTTATTTTGTCTATTACTGACCATTGGCCTACTCTAAGTAACCAATAAGACGTTTCCTCCATCATTCTGACTGTTTTATAACAGTGGTGATAAGAGCCTAATCAGCAGACAGGCATAACCCTGATGAGCTGAAAAGGACTTTTATACTTTAACTGTCCTCCCCCTTTGTCTAGGCATCATCTATGTTGCCAAGGCATGGCCTACGATGCTGGTGTCATTGTGTGCTGCTACAGACCATGCTGAGCTATAGCTGTTCATTCTGCTTGGCAGAATTGACATATTGTCCTGATGATACTTTTGCTGACCCACTGCTGTCCTATAGCAATTGTAGTCTGTTGCCACACTCCATCCTATTATAGGTAAATCAACCTCACATCTTCACTTCTGTCTCTCCCTGCTATCTCCCTCAGCACCGCGGCTTCCTTTTCATATCTAGATTATAGATATAGTGCAGTTAATGCTTTATTCCACTACTTAACATTTCCATTGTTATTTGGGGGAGGCATGAATAGTTGTACTGTTGCAAACGCTCAGCTCCAGAGGCCTCATGGGTTCCTTGACCACTACTCCAAAAGATTTGGTAAGGAAAAATATTTTTATGTTTTAAAGAAATTAAAGTGATCCACTGACTGTAACTCATGATCAGGACTTTTTTAATCATGAGTAACAGGACTTTTCTGATTACACAAATGACTGAATACCCTTAAGCAATTAGTGTCAGAGGGACAATTCAGTGTTCCTTCAAGGATTCAATCCCTGCTGAATAGTATTTGATATGCCTGACTAAAAGAGTGAGTATAAGAGAGTTACACACTAATCAGCAATCCAATAAACAACACAGAGAAGAAAGCTTCAAGCATAACTAATGAGGCAAATTACACAAGCAGTAACCATTAGTTGAATATGAATTCTGTGTTATTATTGTTTGATATGTCTTTATATTAACTGGCACCTTTCCTAGCCATAAACCCAGATCACAAGACATAATCATCATTTGCATGCAAAGTTAGTACTTCTATTTGTATAGTAGTTCAAAGGAACTCATATGCTTAACAAACATTGAATAGTGATAAAGGAACAATAAACTCCAGCTCAGCTAATCAGCATATTAGACGTTGAACAGAACATTACTTTACAGTTTTATATAGTAAATTTCTGAAGACAGTAATGACATAATGAGACAATTTAGTCAGTAGATACAGAAGGTATTTTTAGTATGTAAACTGTGGTTTGGAAAAGATAAATTAGGTGAGGCAAAGATGTGCTAACACTTTTGCAATGACTACTTGAACCTACAGTGAAGAAAATACATAATTCAGTATAATCTGAGAGCGTTACACAACTATATGTCGGTACAGCACACATGATTCAGTATAACAACAATAATGTGCGTGCTGAGGCGGTAGTATAAATTAAACACAGTAAGTTTGCTACACTACACAATTACAGTAGTAAGAAAGCAATAGACAAAGTCCATTCAATAACAGTATAATGAGGACTGAATAAGTAGTATAAAATACACACAGTATACTCTGAAAAGCAGGCTCAGATTTCCGCAATAGTATTATTAGAGATTAGTGTGGATACCGTGTACCATGCACTTCAAGGTCCAAATACCTCCAACAGAATGGAGAGAGGTTGGCGTAGCTGTCACAAAGCATATGCTTCAAAGAAATAGGAGGCCTGCATACCAGACACTCATTGCTTCTAGATGACACAAAACACACACTTCAGGGAGTTAGTAGGCTTGAATGCTGACAATGATTACTTCTAGGATTTGTCAGACTTGGTTGCTACATGCTTGGATGTAGCCAGATAGTTACTATCAACAACTAATTCAAGTACAAAGGGAAATGAAGATATTGATAGCTGTTGGTGATGACTTGGTTATTTGAGTGTTTCATGGTGATGACTATGAACAAGTCTGGGATGGCAAGGAGATATAACAACAGTGTGAGCAATAGACCTTTAAGCAGGAGAATATAATGAAGTCCAATAACAAATCTACCATATTAAAGACTTAACCAAAAAGATCAGGAAGGAACTAAAAATGACCATCAGAAAGACCAGAGTTGTCTGTGAACTGAAAGTTGAATCAGAAGCCAAAGATGACTACAGATCCTTCTTTACTCACATCAGGAGACTGGGAAATAATACCTTCAGTGTGTAGAACTAATCCAGGATGGCATTACCCTCTCTAGACATAGCTAACATACCTACAGACAGGTTTTGTGTTAATTTTACTCCAGAAATAGTCATTAAAATTCCACAAAACTCAGAGTTCTACTCACCCCTTAAGATCACTGTTTAATATATCCTGGCTGTACTCCCTAAAACTAAAAACACTACTTTCATGTGCCCAAACAATTTGCCTGTATATCTAATTAATAGCATTAGATATGCCCTAGCTGAACCCCCCTTTCACTTGTTTAACTTAAGCCTAGACATATTGTATCCATCCATTCATCTATCCATCCAAAAACCCTTTTCCCATTTTTGTTCATGGGGTCAAGGCGTCACTTCAACAGTGCCAATTATCTAGAGCCAAGGTTTACACTGCCAGGTGGCTAGCCCTGCCATGGTCTAGACAAATGGTATGTTCCTGATTTTTGGAAAACAACTAAGGTGGTAACTCTGTACCATGAGGGCCCTACTAGTGAGCCTAGGATTTACAAGCCTCTCAACCTAAATAGAGTAATTGTCAAGGCCAAATAAATATCATATTTGACCTCTTAAACTATGATGTCAAATATTTCATACAACTCTGGACCCATAACAGTTTGTGTTTGTCAACGGCAAATCATGTCTGTTCAACATGATAAACTTCTTTGAGAGGGGTACTGAGCAGTGGGCACTGACCATTTAATTCACACTGCATATCTACTTAGACAGTGTACCCAATGCTGGCATTGTAAACAAGCTAAAAGAATTAATCAAGACGCTTGCAATGTGTGAAGGCTGCCAGCCTAGCTAGATAGAATTGTGCAGATAATTTGTCATTTGTAAATATGAATGTAAACTACAGGCTTGTTGTCTTAAATGTAAAGAAATACTGTTACATGTGGAACTGGAAATAAATGTGACAACAGTGCACTCTACGGACCAAAGTAAAGCATGTTGTGACCCTTTGATGTAGACAGTAGTGCCAAGGGGTCTAGATGAAGAAATTCTTTCTATTGTTTTAACCAAGAGTTAAATTGCTAGATTTAAACATGCAAATGTATTTTTATTGCTCTGCTCCTGACCAACTGCAAGAAAATAAAAAGGGAGATGTTAAAATGTAAATGTAGTGAATGTGTAGCCTGGGAACTCCAGGACGGGTGAAGAATGATGTAATGTTTAGCAGAACTGCAGTTTCAATTTAAACAGTGAGAATCAGAAGGCATTGAGCATTTTTGTCTTGATCATCCGACTGACAGCACTCTGTTGCCTTATGCAAGTTATCTTAGACTTGTGTTTTCTTTTAGGAATAGCTAGGATCTAGAAAGATTAGAAGTCTTTCTGTGATGTCAGAACTGTACTACTGAATTATTTTAAGTATTTCTATGTGATCGCTGAACTCTTTTGACTGGTGCTGTGTAATAGAAAGTATTGTCTTATGGTTTTAATTATTTATTAGTAAATATTTTAAAACCTTTTAACTGTGGCTGTTTTGTGTAGAGATAAGTTAAGCTCTAGGAGTACATTGCATGTATATAAGGACCCTGTACCAAGTCACTCTAATAAGCCTTGAGACTGTTTAGTCATACTACCAATTGGATAATAATAATTGGACACCCTTTTAAGGGCCTTTGAGTAGCTGATAAATATTAGCTGGGTGGTGGCAAATGATTACTACCGTATAGTCTGGGTAAAAGGGGCACAGCTGGAGCACCTGTGCCAGCCTTCCCCAGAAGTGTCTGTGTGGTTGTATAAACTCTTATCTCAAAGTGTATGTGTATCAGCTACTTGGGCAGGGACACGAAGCACTGGTTGGACAGAGAGGGTACTGGAGGTTTTAGCTTGCCCACTAGACTGAGATCTAGACCCTATAGCTGTGCCAGTGGGGAGACATTGGGGACCTGAAGAGCAAGGTAGCGACCAGCCCCGGACTGACTGTGATCTCTGTGTGCTCTTAAGGGAAATTGCCCTTTACTGTGTGTATTTGTTATCCTTTCCTCATATATGAGATGCCCTCTCTGGTGTTAGTGGTGAGGATTGAGGCTCCTTGATTGCTGGGCCAGGGCACGGGTGTCACACAAGGTAAGATGGATTGCAAACTGTCTGAAGGATAGAACTTGCACAATTAAGGTGACCTGTGTCACTTCAGAAAGTAAGAAAGTAGCCATTGGAGTACCACAGGGCTTAGTGCTAGAACTCCTCCTTTTGATGTATACTTTCCTTGCCTCCATACCAGAACCCCTGATCTGTGGCTAACCAGATTTGACAATGACTGCAGAACGACTGTGAATATCCATTCCTCCATTGATACAGAAGCACTTCAGCTAGAACTAGTCCTTACAAGCCAGTGTTATACAAATAGAGCTTCATCCTTCTATGCCTTACAGATGGGCAGCAGCAATATAGTTTATGTGTAGGCAAGTCTGCCGTGTTTATGCTATTTTTGTTTGTGCCATGTGTTGTGCACTGCTGTCAGTTATGTGGGGTATGGCAGCACATAGTAGTGATGAGTATCTTTCAGTACCAACACAATGGCATTTCTTCCAAGTTAGAAATGGGTTACTGTTCTGAGCATGGTATACTGTTTACTATAAGCTGTGACTATACTCACCATAGATCCAATTTCATGTTGGCTGCAATGACTGATGCCCAGTCTAAAAACTTCAGTAATTAAATTTTTTTCTTGCATGATACTGTCTAATTCTACATCTACATTTATTTTCAATGCATAGAGGACTGCCCTAGGTATAAAAAAACCTTGAAAGTATTTTGCTAGCCTGTGTCCCAAGGTCTCTTATCACACTTTCGGTGTTAAGTATACTTCCGCCTATGTTGTAGTTCATGGGTACAGAGTTTTTACCAAAGGGGATGACAATGCACTTTTTGGCATTGAGCTTGAGCCCATGGCTTTGACACCAGGCATCTGTTTCAGTGAGGCCCTTTTGTAGGATGTTCACATCGTTAGGTGTTTCGATTATGGCTCCTAGTTTGCAGTCATCTGTGAACTTCATTAGCCAAAGACCTTCTGTGTTAGCCTGTACTTCAGAGAAGTAGATACCAAACAGGAAAGGACCCAGGACTGAACCCTGTGGTACTCCACTTGTCACTGGTCTGAAGTCGGATTTGATAGTCACATCGCCACAGTAGTCAGGAAGTCCTTCTATGTGGCACACCTCATCATAAAAGGGTTCTCATCCAGGAAAAAATAGGTCATTGTTCCCCTCTACTTGACACTCATTAGACCCATTATAGAGTACAATGCCCCTTTTGGAATGTACCTCACAAGACATCTGCAGCAGCTGGAAAGGCCACAGAAGTACCTCACTAAGAGGATTACTGGCCTCAAACAAATGCCCTACACTGACCACCTCAAAAAACTCCAGCTTTACCCCATAGCAAATCGCCTACTTCGAGGTGATGTCTGTCTAACATATAAAGCTATGTCAAACCCAGAGCTGTTGGACATGCTACACCTAAAGAAATCCCAATTCCTCCGAGCTACATGCTCTAGGGACCTAAACCTTGTCACCACAATAAACAGGCCATGCTGCAGGGATAGATTCCTGTCCCAGAGAATTACCATACTCTGGAACAGGCTACCCATCTATGCCAAGCAAAGTTCTTCATTAGCACTCTTCAAGAAAAATCTTGATGAGTGGATGGGAAATAGGAAATACACCCCGGGGATCACTTCTGTGTCTTTGCTCGACAGTGGCACAGGAAAATAACTTTCTTGGGTGGCGTAAGCCAGGGAACCTTGTTGGCTAGGCTTACGTAGGCCCTTGGGCCGATAGCCTAGTACCTACCTATGAACCTATGAAAAAAGAAAGTTTTACCGGCACTAACAGTCAATAAGCAGTTATTAATGAAACCTTGTCCCCACTTCCATTTATTCTTAAATTAGGTGACATATTGAAGTGGTATCTGAGGGAGATTCACTTTTACTATAAAGACCAGGTTTACTCCTGCAAACTGCAAGTGTTCCTTTGAGCTTACAGAACACGGTGTGTTGTACTTGCTTCACTGGACACAAGACAAGAAGGGGCTGCGTGTGTCATCTGGCAAAGACAGTCAATGCACAACCTCTTCTATCTGATGCTTGCTTTCCCTTCAAGATCCTTATCCCTGTAAAGTATCCACATTCACATCCTTACTACCAGTGTTGCATATTTCATTAATAACAGCTTATTAAGTGCTCCTGCCAGTAAAACTTTTCATTTTAGGAAGATCGTACAGTGTGTATTGTTGCTACGGTTACCACAATCAACGATCGTTCTAAAAAGGAAAGTTTTATCGGCACTAACAGTCAATAAGCAGTTATTAATGAAACAGTGTCCCCACTTCCATTTATTCTTAAATTAGGTGACATACTGAGGTGGTAGCTGAGGGAGATTCACTTTTACTGTACAGCACAGGTTTATTCATGGAAACTGCAAGTTTTCCTGTGAGCTTACAGGACGCAGTGTGTTGTACTTGACTGAGTGGAGAGGCGAGTCTCTGACCTTTGACGAGGGGTCTTTGTCCCTATGTGACAAAGATAGTCAATGCAGTTGACAGTTATTTAAAGTCAGTTATATAAGTTTTAGTTCATCATATGACTAGCAAGTCAAAAAGTGCATCAGGAGCTTAACTCTCCAGTCGTGTGTTACATCTTTCTGTAGCAGGTGCCCATAGGTGGTATTGGAGCAAATCCTGACTTCATGGTTAAGCTCCTATTTCTAAACTAATAAACTTGAGCTTAATAGTTTGCTATTTCATTTTTTTCCCATGTGAATTTACCATCAGTACATGACTAACTTTAACTGACCATGCTGATGAGTACCCTCTACTTTTGTTGAATTGTAGTATGTGCTGGACTATGTTGGACACTGCACCATGTATGTTGGATGTGCTATTTGCTAGTTCTTCTGAAGAGACCAATCTGCAGTCTATCAGCCTATAGCAATTATGAATTTGATTCACTGTTCATTTGTTATGCTTTCAAAGTTCAGCATTTAGTTGAATGTCATCCCTTGATAGATGTATCTTTCTGACCACTTTCTACCATGGTTATAATTTGGAAAACTGCAGTGCTCTTTTTGGTGGAGACTTTTCTTAGATAATACCTGCTAGCACACATTTCAGCAATTAAGGGTGCCCACCAGCAGGTGCAAGGGGGATGCACTTGCACCCTGCTGGAACATGATGGCTGAGCTATTCATATTCTTTTAATTATAAAAATAATTTGTTTTTAGGGAGTTCTTTGTTAAGAACGACCTTTGTATCCAGTTGCACAGACACTTCTGCTTCTGTATGACAGATGGTTTACGTCTTCATATTGTGTGCCCACATGGACTTTGAATTGCAGAAGACATTTTGCCTGCAAACGAAGGCAGAAGTGAGAGGCAGGTGTGTGTGTGTGTGTGCTTAAGGGTTGTGTGGATGTAATAAGTAGGTAGTTAGGGGTGTGCATGCGTGTATGTAAGAAATAGGTAGTTAAAGGTAAGGGGGTGTGTGAATGTGTGCATAAGTAGGTAGGTCTGTATGTGTGTGTGTGTATGTGTCTGTAAGAGGGAGGTAGGGGTATGTGTGTAAGTAAGAAAGGGGGTAGGAGTGTGTGTAAGCGGGGTCATACCTTGCAATTATAGATTCATAGGTTCATAGATTAGTACTAAGCTAACTGCCCTTGCGAGCCATTTTAAGCTTAGCCAATTATCCCTCGCGAGACTCAAATCCTGCACCTTGTGTTTGTAAGGCAAACACCTTAACCATTAGGCCACCCTCCTAACCCAATTCAGATTTTTGCCTCATATGTTTGGTTTGTTTTGCATAAAATTGTGTTTTTTTTCGTGCAAATCATTGAGGACTGAAGTCAGAAAATAATGGCAGACAGTTGATTTTCAGACTTCATGCCATCAGAAAATGCATACTAATGCAAATCTTGTTGTTCTATCAACCTTCTAAGGAAGTAGGGGGGTGTATGCCTGTATCATACTTTTCAACTGTACAGATTTTCACAGAATGTCCAGATTTTTGAATTATATTTTTAGGCTGTTCCTCAAAAATTCTATTCTTTATTTTTTTGTCAAATCACTGGGCCAAGCAAAGGTTTAAATTTAGTAAAGAATGACATGTATTTGAGTTTCAGACTTCATATCCTTTAGAAAAGGCATTCTAGCATATATCCTGTTATTCTAGCAATTTTCTACGTGTCCTTATTTTTGTCCCTTTGTCCCCAACAGTATAGCAGGCTTTGTCCAGATCTCTTGTGTTACGACATTGAGAGGTGTGGTGTGTGTGTGTGTGTGTGTGTGTGTGTGTGTGTGTGTGTGTGTGTGTGTGTGTGTGTGTGTGTGTGTGTGTGTGCGTGCGTGCGTGTGTGTGTGTGTGTGTGTGTGTGTGTGTGTGTGTGTGTGTGTGTGTATAACATGGAGGTTTTTGATTCATATTCCTTCTACAAAGGGTTGAAGTTGCTGAATAATAACAGACGTTTGAGTTGTAGACATCACACCCTTTAAAAAAGATGCATACTAACACAAATCCTTTTACTCGAGTAGTTTTAAAAGTCCGTGAGAGCCACATTTGTAATCTGATCCTATTTATGTTAGGCTTTGTCCATATTTCTTGCATTAACAGGTTGAGGTGTGTGTGTGTGTGTGTGTGTGTGTGTGTGTGTGTGTGTGTGTGTGTGTGTGTGTGTGTGTGTGTGTGTGTGTGTGAGTGAAATTACCTAGTTACAGTTAGCTGGTGTATTTTATTTTGAAGCGCATTATCAAGGATTTGAGAGCTTCGAGGGAAGACAAGTTTACTGCTGCTCATGCTAAGACTGCGTAAAATGTGCAACTAATTTGTTTAGCAAATGGTATCACTATTCTGGTATTGAATTTTACACCAGTGCCAGTATCACAGCAGGTAGCACAGGTAGCATACTTGCATCTTGATGTAGAAGGCTGTAGGTTCCACTCACACAGCATATCGATTTGTATTTTAAGCGTTGGGTTGCTGCAGTCCTGAGTATGTCCTCCTTTGGATGAGATGGCTAGTAACTATGAACCTGTTATTCTGCTTGATGCTTGACACCCTTTCCCCTATTGCAATATACCAGTGTACCATTTTTCATGGAACATAGGCAATTTATTATTTAAGGGCAGCATGGTACAGAATTTGCAGATGACACACTGAAATATGAAGTTGTTTTCTAGCAAAAAATTCTTCATTAGTATCAGATCGCTTTAATGTGGAATTAGAAAGATCAGTATTACTTATGCAGAGATTGTGCATATCGACTGATATTGGTGTATTGTAATAACAGAAGTTGAAGTGGCCTTTAATGGTCTGAACATGGGCAGTTTGTCATTATTGATTCATAGGTTTTATTTCATTACTTACTGGAAAAATGTACAAAACTCTACATTTAAAACCCACTAACAAGTGATGCTGTATTATACAAGGAATATTACTCAATTATTATGTATTATAATTAATACAGGCCAAAAGGTGAATCAAAGAAGTTTTGCATGGTACTAAAAATGTATGCAAGGGGCCAATCATATGCAAACAACTCAAAGGTACATATCACCTAGCAGAAGAGAGCCTTGGCTGATGTCAAGGTAATTGTTCAGAGGATGATGGAAATCCATATCAAAGAATGGCCAGATAATCTCAAACGAATAAAATCAAGGTCTTTAGATGTTCTTGTAATTTTACACAGGATAAAAGAGGAATTACAAAACAAAGGAGCCCGAGTTCATCTGCATGAATAACATATGGTCATCCTCAAAGTATGTGAAGCATAATTAGTGTACCATTTGTACACTCCTGACATCAAAGGGATGCTTCACTCCTCAGATGTGAAATGTGGAAATAGTTTGGAAATGTGAATGATATGTCGAGAATTAATGTCTAAGTATTAAAGAAAGTATGCAAGATTGGAGAAATGTATGCCAATATACAGAGTGATAAAGAGCTGAGAGGGAGTAGTTAAGGGATATCCATAGACAGAAACAAGAAAGCATGGTAAAATGTTTTTTGTTGATAGATCATGATGGCCCAGAATGGGATGAGAGTAAAGCAGAACAATAAAAAAATCAAGTATGTAATAGTAAAACATGAGAGCTTGTAGTGCATATCGGAAAAATTAAGTAATGTAATCAATTGCCTATGTAATGAATTTAAACTCTTAATTCACAAAGAAATTCTGGTGGTAAAGGCAACATAATGGTAAATAACAGTGACAACTGGACATGTTACTAAATCTTGTAGCCCAAGACAGGTAAGTGACATCAACCTGTTAGAATTACATGGAAAAAATCCTTGTCATACCACTGTGTTCATGCAGTTTTAATTACTGTTAGCACTGTATTCTAATGGCAGATTCAGATTAGGTGAATTGAGATTTATAAATACGGGGTAGATCATACATGGGTGCACAGACTTGGAATTACTATGAGAGATAATTTTACATATAGTGAACATCTGTATTGCAGAGTCATGACATCCAATCAAACACAGAAATAGATTTGCTCACACAGAAACAAGCACACACACAAACAAGGATATATGTTGGCATACATACATACATATATATATATATATATATATATATATATATATATATATATATATATATATCAGAAAAAATCCCAAGGACATTGCTTATGACATGTATAAAAGTATTAACAGGACTCTGCAGGAGAGTATGCAAATGGGTGTTATTAATAAAGATTTGTTTAATTTTTTTCATGTTGAGAAACCCTTAATACCCCAAATACTTGGGCTACCCAAAATCCATAAAAAACCCACATGTCCGAAATTCAGACTGATAGTGGCAGAAGCAGCCTGGCTTATTGGGCCAATTTCTATTTATATAGATAAGCAGTTGAAAGTGGTGTTAAATGAGTGCCCTACTATACTTAGAGATACTCAACATTTTCTTAATGACTTACATGAAATATGTGGATGTTCAGAGGGAAAGAAATTTGACTGGTTAGTGACTTTGGATGTCACGTCATACCAAATTCTGATGGACTAGAAATGATGAAAGCATCCCTTATGAGACATGGAAACATCAGAACAGTCATATAGATTTTTTATGTATGTTGGAAATAGTTTTAGAGCATAACGTCTTTCTCTTCAATGACAAGTGTTACAGGCAAATAGCTGGAGTAGCGATGGGCACTAATTGTGCTAACTCTTATGCCAACCTGGTAATGAATGAGTGGGAACACCATCATATACACTCAAAAGGGAATACACACATCAGGATATACAGACGCTTTGTGGATGATCTTTTTATTGGGTGGAAGGGTAGTGAAGAAGCACTGGATGAATTATGTACAGAATTAAACAACACTAATAATTTTCTACAATTTACTACCAAGAAGTCGAGGTTAGAAATCAACTTCTTGGATGTAGTAGTGCAACAAAGCAGTGCAGGTATTGAACCCAGGATGTATAGAAAAGAATGCTATCAACCCTCTTATTTACATAGGGATAGCATGCACCCACCCCATATTTTCTCAAATATAATAAAGGGACAACTCAGATTGTCACGCCTCACTACTAGCGATGACGAATTCTTTGTTATTCTAGTAGATTTGAAGAAGGAACTCCAAGGAAGAGGGTACACTGATAGCCAAATAAATTCAGTATATGAACAGATTAAGGCTGAGAGGCATGGAAGAGGCAAGCCATATTTCTCAACGAAAGTAGCTGGTATAGATAAAGATGATGTCACAGACAAAAGAATCCCCCTAGTTATTTCATATACTCAGGAAATAGGTAGCGTGAAAAGCATTATAAACAAGAATTGGCACATTTTACTAGTTGATGAGCAAACTGAAAGGTGGGTAGGGCAGAAGCCTAAATTTACATATAAAAATGTTATAAATTCACATAAAAAAAGTCTTAAACTGCAACTGTGTTATCTGAGGTCTAACGTAATCACCCATGAATTGGAAAGAGGCACAAGGAAGTGTGGCAAGTGCAATTACTGCGAATATATTGGTACATCTAGGTTTTTTAGGCATCCCGAAACCAGATATTTATGAGAGAGTAGAGCTAAAGCCGATTGCAATAGTAAAGACTTAGTTTATTTAGCCTCCTTTGTTAAGTGTTATAAATTTTGTGTTGGCAAAACCAACCACCTTCTCAAAACTAGGATTAGAGACCATCTATATTGCACAAAAAGGGGAGAAGAATATAATGCATTGGCTAAACACAGTATATCTCTGGGGAATGAACACACATTCTTATTCCAAGTACTTCATGTACAATATGCCAATGAAAGACTTGGTGATTTAGTAAATGACACAGAACTAACAGAACTGAAATGGATTTTTCGGCTTGAGCCCATAGAGGGTATGGGCTGAATGATACACTATCCCTCTTACCTGTCTTAAGAAATAAGAATATTAAGAAATGAGTTTACATGCCATAGGTTTTATGAAAACTTTTTATAATTATATGTTTTAGCATGTTAGCGAACTTGTATCTTATGTTAAATTGATTCATTATATTAATGAATAATGGTTTTAAATATGTAAGTACCTTTAAATATTTTGGAGGGAAACTGGTTTGTGTTGATTAGGCATGGTATAAAAATTGAGTCTTTTATTAAGTGTTATGATGTGTCTGAGGAAGTAATTTTTTACAAAAGCGCTTACACAGTACATTTTTGTGGAATTGGAAAAATAAACAGACTTGTGGAATCTTTAACAGTGTGCCTGTCTCCATACCTTGGGATTTTTTCTGATTTATATCTTTGAATTTTGCTCACTTTGGTTTGGGACGTTTTTGTGCTTTCACACACACACACACACACACACACACACACACACACACACACATATATATATATATATATATGGGAACACTACTAAATCGCGAACTTTTGAAATATCGAATTTCAAAAGCTTCAGACCATGTAGCCAAAACCCCACATTACCGAAAGACCAGAAGTGCGAAATTCAAAATCCCGATGTTAAGGGATTTTGAGTTAGCACTTCTGGTGTTGCGGTTCAGGTAAGTATGTGTGTGTAAGTGTGTTTGTGAGGGGCTTTAGTGTGTGTAAGTGTATGTTGTGACTGTGGTGTGTGTGTGTGTGTGTGTGTGTGTGTGTGTGTGTGTGTGTGTGTGTGTGTGTGGGGCTATAATGTGTGGGTGTAAGTTTGCCTTGTGTGTATGTTGGTACGATCTCGGAGTTAGAATATTATAGTAGGGGGATGTGAGGTGCACAGCCCCCCACATGGTGGGGGTGCAGGGGGAAAAGCCCCCCTGCTTGTCTTTAGTGCAGGGTGGTTTGTTTGGTTATGGGGGGAGGCTGTGTGTATGTTTGTGTGTGTGTTGTATGTATGTAGTACTTTCGGGATTTTGAATTTTGCGATTTTAACATTTCGGTAATGTGGGGTTTCGGGCTTATAGTCTCGGTATTTTGGGCTTCGGGATTGTGTAATTTCGGGATTTAGTAGTGAATCCATATGTGTGTGTGTGTGTGTGTGTGTGTGTATATATATATATATATATATATACATATATATATATATATATCTATACATAAGTATGCATACATCCATAAACATATATATGTATATATATATATATATATATATATATATATATACACATGCTGAAGTATTTATTGATATCCACTACATTAGCTATTAGTGTCTGCTTGGCATGACTACTAGTGGAAGTTAGTAGTCTAATGGCCCTAGTGTCCTTACAAGACAAGCCCTATTCAAACCATATTTCACCAGGCAGCACTTGACGTGCATGTCAGAAAGAGAGACAGGTGAAGCCCCCCATGTGAATTTCCAGTTACACTTCCAATCGATTGATTGAGTTTGAAGAGGGCCAATGAGGTGGTGTGCTTGACATGAAGTGGGAGTCTTTTCCAAAGTCAAGGTAAGCTATGGTGAACTAATTAGTTCGTACAGCATGGATCTCTAAATGTCACATAGTAGTTTAATGTCTTTACAGAGTGTAACCCATGTACCACTTGATTTGTGGAGATGCAGCAATTAGAATAAAGCTGAGTCAGAGGTTGCCTAATATATAAGGCCAGGGTCACCTCTGAGTAGTCAGTATGAAACAACAGTATGTATAGATTAGTGTGTATAAAACATGCAATCCAAGCATGTATGGTGATGCAGGAGGTTGTAATTGGGCTAGCCTGTGCTTTGTGATATCATCTCACATCCAGTTCCCTGATGATGTTTTTTTTTTTTCTTTTCCATTACCTTACACATTCACAACTGCAGGCAGTATAGAGGTAGGAAACACCAGTCACACTTCCATAAATTTCAGAAAAGGTTACCTGATAGGCAAAGAAACAGACATTAAGTGAGGTGATGAGCAGTTTGGAGTCACATCAGAAAGAGGGCAAGGTCAATGCAATGTTTGCAGTCAGACAGATAGTGGAGAAGAATCTAAAGATGAGGAAGGAGGCCAAATGAGCATTCGCAGAGGTGGAGAAAGTGTATGACAAAGCTGATCTGTCCAGTCCTGCAATGTACTGAAGAGCTTAGAATACTGATAGTACTTTTGCCATTTGTCTTTGCAGATTGTCTGCACTAATTCTAACAGTATTCGGACTAGTGGAGGAGTTTCCAAAGGGGTTGGGTGTGTATCCAGGCTCAGCTGTGAGCTCACTGCTGGTTTTACTGGTGATGGACTACATTAGCAAACTGGTCAGAGGAACAGGTCAACAAAGATGGTGGCCACTGATGATGTGGCATTACAAGCAGAATGTGAACCAGAAGGTCAGCCAATGAGTCTGGCATGAATACATAAATGAAATCTCATTGAATGAAATGGAGTACAGACAAGACAGTTGTCATAGCAGTAAATGTAGAAATCAGAAGAAGCAGAAAATTGTGACTGAAGGGAAGATAGCAAAACAGGGATCACAGTTTCAAGTGTCTGCGAAGGGTTGTTGAGGAAAAGGGAAGTCTGAATGGGGAGGAAAAGCTAGAAATAGAGGGGGCTGCAGCCAAATGCACTGAGTATGAGGGGGTAGTGTATGAGAATAACGTCAAAGAAGCTGAAAAGTACGGTGTCCAAACCCACTTTATGACCAACAATTCTGAATGGTACCTTCTCTCCTGTAAAAGGAGAAACAGTCTTGTTGAGCCATGCCTTGTTACATGGATATTAGCTGCATGGCTAATTTTTGGAAGGTGGTAAAGTCTGAGCAGTTGAGGAAGGTGTTAGTGATGGAGATGAATCGACTTAGATGATGGTTGGATGCAGACTGTTTTACACACGAATACAATAAGAACATCATTGCAAAAGCTAAAGTTGCTTCAACTGCAATGAAGGTAAATAAAAAACAATTACAGTGTTTCAGGCACATGTGAAGCAAAATAGAAGTCAATGTGGTGATGAGGATTTGGGAGGAAACAGGGAAGAGGAAATGAGGACAGGTAGCATAGTGATGGATGGATTATGTGACATCACCTATGAGCAATCTGTAAGATACAGCACAGACTGATATTGATTTGAGCCTGTCCACACAGCAAAGGTGGTTGAGGCCATGGGTTCTCTTTGTTATGTATTTCTGTGGCCTTTCCAGTTGGTGGAGGTGTATGTAGAGGTACTTACAAAACGGTGCATTGCACTCATATATTGGCCTAATGAGGGAGGACTACAGAGAGATAATAACCACATATTTTGCAAATGCAATACCTTTAATTATGACATGAACCAAGTAACAAGCTTTTATGACCACTTCCAGTACATGATGGTCATGTGTAAGATTGTTGACAACTTGTGTACCCAGGGCTCTCAACACAGGTTGTGTGCTTAGGGGGTTGCTGCTAATGTGGTAATCAGTGTGGCCGTTGTTTTTCCGAATGGTATGATAATACATTTGTTTGCATTTCAGTTAATGACCTGACTTTGGCACCAGTCATTTGTTGCTGTGAGACCCTCTTGAAGTATGTTAAAATCATTTGGGTTGTCAGTGACAGCACTGAACTTTCAGTCGTCCCCAAACTTGGTCAGACACAGGTGTTCTTTCTTTGTCTGGCACTATGAGATGTAGATGCCAAACAATAGGGGTCCCAGGACAGATGCCTGGGGGATAGGTTCTGATATCAGAGATAGTGCCAGTGCCAGCTTTTTTGACCTTGTGGATCCCATCATTGAGCCAGTTGGACACCCACCTGATAAGATTGGGATATACTTGAATTTCTGTTAGCTTTTTGATGATGCACGAATGGTGGTGGTGGTGGTGGGGGGTTGTGTCAAAGACTTTGGCCAAGTCAAGAGAAGAGGTGTCTACTGACTTTCCCTCATCCAGTGCCTTGGTGACTGTCTAAAAGAAGTTACCCAGGTTAAACAGGCAAGATGTGCCATTGACAAATCTGAATTGGGTGGGGTACAGTGCATGGAGATTATTTGAGGTTATTGGTCCAGGAATGTAAGTGTTTAGCTGTGGCTGTCTGATGAGGATCTCAGCATACATGTTCTGCTTTAGGACATGTTTTCAGTCATGGAGACTTAATGTGAAATAACTGCAGTATATAAGTACCACTTAACCTAGTTCAGTAGAGCTGGTCGAATTGGCACCAAATTACAACAATTAGGATTTCAAAACTTCTCACATAATTGGTTTATGTCTTACACTTCAATCAGGAGTCACTAACAGTATGCTGAAGCAGGAGAAGATTGAGATGTTCATTGATTTGTTGTGTTTGTGTATTTGTATGAATAAGATGACCATTATGCTATTATTCATGCATTACTGTGAGCTGTTGTCTGAGTATGAATGGTGATGCGGGAGTGGTATAATGTTGCTAACCTTTTCCGTGTCGTATCTACTCACATTCATTTCCCTGATACAGGTTTTCTTTTTTATCTTTTTTCCTGCAATGATTCACAACTGTGTGGAGTACAAAGGTAACAAACTTCTGATACATTGCATGAAAGTGCTGTATTGGGTGATTTAATAAATGAGTATTCATTAAGTAAGATGGGAGATGAGTACTTCAATGTAAGATAAGGATGTAGCACAGGTTCCCTGTGGCTATAGTTTAAATACCTTTGCTGCAACGTCTGACATTTTACATTGCACTTCTCTTTCATTAGGGCTGCTATAGTGAAGTTCAGTTCAGTACTCTCAGTACATTAGTAGTCTGAATAATACTTGGGTGTTTTGTCATTTCATCAGAAGAAAACAGATATTTCCAGAATACCAATGTTTTCACTATTGAACGTATGACCACTCACTACGCCAACTACACTACTGGGTAGTAAAATGCATTACAAGAAGATAAGTGTGTGTGTGTGTGTGTGTGTGTGTGTGTGTGTGTGTGTGTGTGTGTGTGTGTGTGTGTGTGTATGTGTTTGTATCTGACAGCTGCAGTAAGCAGTGACATGCATTTTGTATCTGAGGTTGATGATATATTCCAAGAAATTTGCTGTAATAATTGGTGCTGTTACTAAGAAATAGATATTTATGGCTATGTATGACCAGTAATCTTGTATAGCCATTCATAATTCTTGTTTATGTATATGTATTAATTGATTCAAGCTGTCACAATATATATGAGAATCATATGATTTACTTGTATTTTCTGAAATTTTGAATTGCAGCAGCAAAACATGCATATTTTATGTACTGTGAGAGGCCTGCCCATATTGGAGATTCATAGATTGTTAGTAGGCTAACAAATTTTTAACAAAAAAAAAAATATATATATATATATATATATTCTGTATCTGAATAGGAATTTGAGAGCCAGGCAGTTATAAGCTACCTCTGCCCGTAAGGGACACGGGTGACAGGGCCAGCAGTGTAAATTTCCTATTCCCCAAAGATTGGTCTTGATTGCACTTAAACTGGGTAATAGACAAACTTGGGTTCACATTGATGGAAATTCCAGTTTCATTGGAGGGGCAGTCTGTAGGACAAATATCTGTATTTCCAGCATGTTCTGTTTCTGTCACACACCAAATTCAGGTCCCTATACCTTATATTTCTGGTAGTATTTGACTTACAAATATGTAGTTGATTAACAATGGTGGGGTTGGCGGATGCCTTGTCAGACAGGCACAAATGATCTATAGCAGAGTGAGTACTGGAGAAGGACTTTAAGGAGCTTTGCATAAGGCAGGTTACACCTTGTAGTCTTTATCTCAGGAACCTCTGAGGTCCCTCCAGATGCTGCATAGGCCTGGTCAGGTACAGACCAATGAGAACATTGCACTTTATGAATGGTCTGATAAGGTTGGAGTACAATGGAAGGAATACCACTTTGGCCCTAGATGTGATGCCGTTACATATAAGTAGTGCAACATAAAGGGATTTATTCATGACTGCGGGCACATGTTGGTTGTAGGTAAGGATAGTATCTATGTATATGCCCAAATCCTTGACCACTGAGTCAACTCTTAGGGGTATATTATGACCATGGCAAATAGCTGGGAAAGTTGACTTCCAAAATATACAGTTATGCATTTCTTGGCACTGAGTTGAAGATAATGGATTTGGCATAATTTGCTTTTCAGAGATAGACTTATTGAAGAATGATAGTGTCTCCAGGGGAGTCAGTAATAATCCCCAGATTGCAATCTTTTGCAAATTTAGTGAGCCATAAACCTTGAGCATTTGTATGCATTTCTGAGAAATATATAAAAAGGGGTGGGCCCAGTACAGCGGAATGGTGGACTACCCTTTGGAATGGTGTCTTGCAGAGGTTTGCCTCCCCTAGTTTGATCCCATAGGTACTAGCAGTGAGTGCATTAATGAGATTATCTTTCATACTTTCCTTATAAGGCATCACTCTGCAAAGTAGTAAAAAAGTGAGGTTATCAGAGTGTCTTATTCTGAAAATACCAGTGCAAGTATAT
Source organism: Protopterus annectens (assembly GCF_019279795.1). Taxonomy (NCBI): domain Eukaryota; kingdom Metazoa; phylum Chordata; order Ceratodontiformes; family Protopteridae; genus Protopterus; species Protopterus annectens. The sequence goes on along the minus strand of NC_056727.1, from coordinate 210,604,524 downwards.
TGGCATTTTAATTTTGGGTAGAATAGAGGTCAGAATGCCATTTGTAAATGAAGAAAGTGCTGTCAAGTTTTATAGTGTGGCAAGGCAGTTTATGTTATTCATAATGGGTGGTATGCGTCCCTGTTGGGTGGTTTATTTACAAACAATATTATTCGTATCCTGCACTGTATAACATTGTCCGATGAAACAGCCAACACTGTTTATCATGGCATCAACAGTGTGCTATAGTTTTCCATGTGAAGCTTTCATTGTATTTGGTCCCCCAGACCGCATGATACTGGTCCAGTACTCAGTGCCCCACATCTACCCTGAGCCTACCAGCCATCTTCCTGTCCCTGTAGTATTCAGGCATTTTGTGGATACAGTTATAGATCCTAGAGGTATTCTGAATGCTTGATCATCCGAGATTCCTTGCTAGGGAGTGTCTTTTTATATGCACAACCTGGATCCAGTTTTGGTTCATTAAAGGTATCATGGGTGCTGAGCGACCTATGTTTGCTTCCTTTGGTGTTCCGGTCAATATGCCCTACCTGGGACAGAGTAATGGATTATAAATGTATCCCCTTCCTGTGATGCTTCTTTTTAAATGCTCTTCATGCTTTCCCTTTGCCTACACCCTATGCTTGTTTACCATTTTTGATGTTATCTCCCATGTATTGTCCAAGCATCATGGTAGGGAGCATCATCAGGGAGCACTCTCGGTCTCAAGATGTGCACTCACATCCCTCCCTGTTGCTCAGTCAGTCACCTGAGACGCTAATAACACAGAGGTCAACTGGGCCATGATTAGGGGTTTATCTGTTTAGGCAAAAGAGAGAAGGAAAGCTGGGCTGTAGTTGAGAATTTACCCTGCAACAGCAGAGTGGCTATTTTCAGTGGTAGGTTGACATAGTTGATGATGGTGGATGCTTGTGAGTAGGCAGTATTTATCAGAGATTATGGTTCTGATCAGTAAAAGCTCTGTATATGTTATAAATTCTGATGCTGTTGTTGGGCCACTTTGAAGTAGTGTGGATACCACTGTTGGGGAAGGGAGCATAAATTTATTCTTTTATGACAACTTCCACCAGTATCCAAAAGTATAAACAGAACAGTTATACATGGGTTGAAGTTGGCTGGTTACCATACACATGTACATACTGACTTCTTCTTTCGGCTTTTCCCGGTTAGAGGTCGCCACAGCAGATCACCAGTCTACTCAAGATTGGCAGTGGAGTTTTACAGTGTTGAGTTGCCAGCCCAGCACCCGACCTTCCACAGAAGGCACACACACGCATGCCGAGGGCCAGTTTAGAGTGTCCAATCCAACTACAGCATGTCTTTTGGGAGGAAACCTGAGCACCTGGAGGAAACCCACGCAACCACAGGGAGGACATGCAGACTCTGCACAGAAGGCACCCCAGCTGAGGATCGAACCCGAGAGCCTCTTACTGTGAGGTGGGAACGCTAACTGCTGCACCACTGTGGCTGCCCCTCGCATGTAGATACTGACACTGGTGTAAAATACTACAACATAGCCCAGACTTGCGTAAAGTAGTGAATCTTTATTGAACAGCAGAAATCCTCTTTTTGTATACATAGAAACTATTCTGTTAGTCCCGCAAAAGAATGTCTCTAAAACCAGTTGTGTCACTGTGTAAAGATGCTTGTCATCATCTGTCTTCTTTTTGGAATTTGTAATAGAGGATGTCTAAGCTTTCTGGTGATATTCTAGAATGACTTCTTCTTTGCTATACCACAGTCCCGCAAAACAGCATTCCAGGCACAAACTGCCACTTTACTAAGAGGCAAGCTTCTGTAATTGGCCCACAGACCACCTGTAATGGAATAAATGATCATTTTCTAAACCTTTCGATGTAATACAAAAATATATTGGTCTGTTTTAAAGAAGCAATATTAATTACACTTTGTACAAAATACTCTGTTTACATCAGTGTGATTTATAGCTGTCTGTTCAGTCTCGTGACATTTTGACACATCATAGAGCAAGAAATTCCACACTATAAAATATTCACATGCATTGATAAATACTATGGATTTTAATGAAACTGGACCCCAAAGTAAGTGAAAATGCAACTGGTAAGCTGAACAAAAGTTGCCATATGCAAAATTGGATAGCATACCTTGTATAAATATATAATCAAAGCAACAGAAATTGTTAAGGTACACAGTTTAGCAGTGCGCATACAGAAAGTCAAACCATAGATCAAATGTCTGCTGGCACAGCTACAAAAAAGTAAAGAAAATGATGCAGGCTTCAGATACCATGAGCATCCTACTCCAGATCTTGTGAAGTATGTATGAGGTTGGGAGTGTAGTGGTGGGGTTTGTACCTCTGCATGTCTTGTGGTATGTTTTGAAGTACATCCTTAGTTTTGATTGCTTTATGTTTATATGAGGGAACAAGCCTCACCCCCAGTACCCAGTGAACCTAGACCAGTGAAATTAATTGCAAGGTTGCATAATCCTATATCATGTTACCAATTGTTGATTATATCCTATTAAGCGGAATGGTTCATTGAAAGTCATACATTCTTGTGTTTCAAAAGCATATAAGTATAAACATCCCTTAGAATGTTGATGGTTGCAGTTATCAAGATCCTGATATGTTTTTAAATTCTGCCACTGCTTTGTGTATAGCCTCTTTTCCAAGAAGTAATGAGATTTGTAACTAGTCCCTCATCTGTGAATTATATCTCAACCACATTTACAGTGAATTAGTGATTCCTTGCAACCCCCATGCCACAAGAAGGAAGCCTTGTATCTTCAGACTGCCCTGTTGTTTTTATAAATCTTCATATGTTGTCTGTTTTATTTACTTAGATTTCCTTTAAGTACTGAAAAATATGCCCCACCAACCTCTCCCTGGTTCTTCAACACCATACATATGAAATGCTTTTTAGAATGCTTTAGTTTTGGTTTCTGATACAAACTATGTGAGATATTTATCCTGTAGCAGGACTACCAGTTAATGATATTAAGCTGATGTCTTATGAAGTGCACACTTTTTAAGGCAGTGCTTGCAAACTGTATGTATAGGGTTTAAACATTTCAGAATCTGTTTGGGCAAATCCTGTGCCTAGTATGTCATCATCCCACTTATTTTCTTTGCTGCTTTGGGACAGCCAACAGTCACTTTTAGGGGACCACAGACTTGGAACCCAGGTCCATTTTATGTGATGTTGTCTATCACCAAATAACTGAGTAACAATTCATTGAATTCTTATCTTCCAGAAATCATTCGGGCATATTACATTTTTACAGGGACCATGGATGTACTGTATATTGTAAAAACAATGCAGTGGTTGCAGGTTAGTGGTGAAATTAGTGATCCAATCATTCCTATAACAGGGGTTTATGTGGTGACCTGCTGTACTGGGTAGGGTTTCTACTAGAAAATATGTGGAATATAATTTCTGGTAAAACTCATTAACTGCATTTTGAAAGTACAGTTCAAAGTCCTATCTTGTCCATTCTATCTAAGCAATCTGTTTGTAATGGTCTCAATATGCACCTACTTACAGTAGTAGTGGTATTGGAAGTTAGCAAGCATTTTATGGCACATTTGGATTTAGCTCTTCTGGTCTTAGCATTTAATAGAAAGTTTTATTCATGGAGAGGCAGTAATGGAGTAGTGTGCCAGTATCACTTAAGAAATAATATACATTCCAAATAGTGTAGTTATTGCAGCTGAGCAGTACAATTCCACTGGTATTTTAGACAACTGTTTAACATCCTTGGCATGCTTGTGAGCTAACACCATCTTTGGCCAATGGTACCTCAGCTTAACATATCAGCTGAAGGATGGCAGAGTAAGGAGTGCATAACTCTATTGTGATTTACTGCAGTGCCATTCATGGGAAGCAGGCCAAGTACCGTGGGTATGGAACATAGAACCTTTTCAGGGTGGATATGCCTGGAGAGCATACATAAGTGTTTTACTATATAAGTGAAGATAAGTTTTTAAAGATGGCTGCAAAGTATAGGCTTTTTCCCATCAAGGAGGGAATATCCCAATGGATGAAGGCCATGGGTACAAGTAGCTGACATGATGTTGGTTGAGGTATCATGTCTAGACACTCAGATCAGGAGACACGCACTCTTTTCTGATTGAAGAGATCAGAAATGTATGGGTGTTTCACTTTGACATGAAACACTCAATTTGATTGGAGAAGAGTGCCAGAATGCACCCCAATATGTAATTCACTTTATTGGAGTAACAGCTGCAGATCACTGAAAGGATGTCCTGTGGTAGACACCTTCAAAATGCAAGGGGGATACACAGTTTTGGATGAAAACTGTTGATTGGCATGTAATAGTGTGCAATTTCCTTTTCATCATGATGAAACAAGGACAGATGGCTTTGAAAATGGATGTATAGTGGTGCAGATGGCTACTGAGCATAGCCTTGGGAAAAAATTAATCAGTGGTACACAGACCTTACAAGCTGATGAAGCACATGCCACTGCTGTTATAGAAGGAAGTGAATATAGTGTGATTACTGTTAGCATGCATATAGGTTTATAGGTTCATAGGTAGGTATTAGGCTCAAGGGCCTAAGTAAGCCTAGCCAACAAGGTTCCCTGGCTTACCCTACCCAAAAAAGTTATTTTCCTGTGCCCCTGTCAAGCAGAGCCACAGAAGTGATCCCCGGAGTGTATTTCCTATTTCCCATCCACTCATCAAGATTTTTCTTGAAGAGTGCTAATGAGAAACTTTGCTTGACATAGATGGGTAGCTTGTTCCAGAGTACGGAAAGTCTCTGGGACAGGAATCTATCCCTCCAGCATGTCCTGTTTATTGTGGTGACAATGTTTAGGTCCCTAGATTGTGTAGCTTGGAGGGATTGGGATTTCTTTAGGTGTAGCATGTCCAACAGCTTTGGGTTTGACATAGCTTTATATGTTAGGCAGAGTTCACCTTGGAGTAGGCGATATGCTACGGAGTAAAGCTGGAGTTTTTTGAGAAGGTCAGTGTAGGGCATCTGTTTGAGGCCAGTAATCCTCTTTGTGAGGTACTTCTGTGGCCTTTCCAGCTGCTGCAGATGTCTTGTGAGGTACATTCCAAAAGGGGCATTGTACTCTTTAATGGGTCTAATGAGTGTCATGTAGAGGGGAACAATGACCTATTTTTTTCCTGGATGAGAACCTTTTTGTGATGAGGTGTGCCACATAGAAGAATTTCCTGACTACTGTGGAGATGTGATTATGAAAGGAGAGACTAGTGTCCACCTGGGTCCCAAGGTCTCTTATCACACATTTGGCATTAAGTAGACTGCTACCTATGTGGTAGTTCATGGGTACTGAGTTTTTACTAAAGGGGATGACAATGCACGTTTTGGCACTGAGCTTGAGGCCATGGCTCTGACACCAGGCATCTGACTCAATGAGGCCCTTCTGTAGGATGTCCACATCATTTGGGGACTTGACTATGGCTCCTAGTTTGCAGTCATCTGCAAACTTTGTTAGCCAAAGGCCTTCTTTGTTAGCCTGTACTTCAGAGGAGTAAGTACCAAACAGGAGAGGTCCCAGGACTGAACCCTGTGGTACTCCACTTGTCACTGGTTTGAAGTCAGATTTGGAGTCTGCAACTTTTACAGTGTGGTTCTGTCAGTGAGCCATTTGGCAACCCATCTTGTGACGTAGGGATTTATACCTAGTTTAGTGAGTTTAGCTATAATTCCAGAATGGGGGATGGTGTTGAAAGCCTTGGCGAGGTCAAGATAGGCTGTGTGAACCATCTTACCTTCATCTACGGCTTTGGTGACTGCTTCAGAGAAGTCGATCAGTTTCAGGAGGCATGATCTGCCTTTCACAAACTCGATCTGGGTGGTGTCCTGAGATTGGAGGTTACCAATGTCTTTGTTTATGAGTTCCATGATGATATGTTCCATGGCCTTACAGACCAGGCTCGTCAGGCTAATAGGGAGTTAGTTCCCGGGATCAGTGGTGGCTCCCCTTTTGTGGAGTGGGATAACTGTTGCTGTGTGCCATTCAGTGGGCACAAATCCTGATGTGAGGCTATGACTGAACATGGTGCTTAGGTGGGGAGCCAGTTTGTTCTAAAGTTCATGTAAAACGCAGCCTGGGATGTTGTCCGGTCCCATGGATGCTGTGTTTTTGGCTTTAGGGAGTGCAGCTTTTATGTGCGTAGTTGTGATTACAGGGACTCTGCATTCTTCCTGTATAGATATGGGCCCTTTAGGGGGTGAGAGGGGGGTAGCATTGAACCTATCTGCCAGGATGTCGGCAATATCAGTTGGTTCTATAATTTTCATGCAGTTGTGTTGTAACTCAGAGCAGATATGGGTGTCGCCATTGAGATTCTTGACATAGCTATAGAATGCTTTGTGGTTGTCCCTAGAATCAGTGGCGATTTTGTTTTCATAGCTAGCTTTGGAGGATCTTATAAGGGATCTCAGCTTCTTACTGAGGCTGACCATAGAGCTCCTCCACTCATGGGAATTTACTCTTTTGCAACAGTTTCTTCCTTCTGTTGTAGAGTTTGTTTATGGCAGGGGACCACCAGACTGGCTTCCTTTTTTTGTAGGATAGTGTCTTGGTTCTGTTTGGGATAGCATGATCCATGCACTCATGTAAGTGTTTATAGAGTGCATTTGTGTAGGATTCAGCAGTTGTAACTGTATTGTTCCTCTGCATGGGTGTCATGAAGTTTGTCACTTCTGTCTTAAGAAGCATGAAGTTGGCTTTGGAGAAATTTTTTACTGTGGTTTCCTTAATGGGGGCTGGGGGTGGGATGTGGATATCTAGGGTGATTAGCTTATGGTCGGGTCTGACCAACAAGGAGTTGACTTCAGGTGTGGAACACCGGTCACTCATATTGGTAATGACTAGGCCTGGTTGGGGTGTGGATAAGTTGATCCAGGGCATTGGAATTTATGAATTCCAGAAAGCGTCGAGTGAAGGAATTGGTACATGAATAGTTTTCCCAGTTAATGGTGGGGTAGCTGAAATCGCCCATTACTAGGGTGTTTAGTTGAACCCTAATATTTTCCAGTATATCAAGAAAAGAGGAGTGGGAATCCTGGGGCATGGTGGGGGATCTGTAGCAAGCTACAATTTGAATTGCAGTTTTGCCCAAAGTTAGTTGCACTTGGATAACCTTGGATGCATTATGCCGAGCAATTAGCCTGGAGGTATGGATATCCTTAATGAATAAGGACACACCTCCGCCTTTGGTGTTCCGGTCCAAGTTAGGTGGCCGAAAAGTGTGGTAAGAGTTATAGCCTGGTAATGCAGGGGTGCTCTCTGGAACCTTGAACTAGGTCTCAGTCACTGCACAGATACTGATATTCTCCATTTTAAGGAGTGCCTCGAGGGAGTGCTTTTTGAGATATAGACTTCTAGCACTGAGTAGCATTACCCTCAGTTTTTTCTTGCCTGTTCCTGTTACGGTGGTGAATTTGTCATTTGAACCTTGCCTAAAAAAGGCACTATAGGGGCAAGAGCCTTAGCCAGTATCTGGGATCCTAGGGGTGACTGGTGCAGGCTGTCTCTGGCAAAGCATCGTGATCTGTTGACCATGTCATCCCAGGCAGACATATACTGGATCCCCTTAGAATGACACCAGAAGCTTTGCCAACTATTGAAGTCAATAATTTTGTCCTTGTACTGCGGTATCATTCTGGGCAATGGCAAGATGCTACTGAGGGCTAGGGTCATACCTGCCTGGGCTACAAGATCAGAGAGCTCTTCCATGTATCTTTTCATGTAGTCCAAGGAGGTACGTCTCAGGTCATTCACACCAACATGGACAATGACAGAGTCATATTTGTACTTGTTGTGGAGTGACCTGAATGCGTGGGTTATGTGGCGGATCCTGGCACCTGACAGGCAGCTGACAGTAACCCTCTCCTTGTTTAGCCTGGTGAGTGGGACATCAGTGTGTCTGACTATAGAGTCATTTATGACTAGTGTGTTGGGTACGTTGTTTTGCCTTATGGGCTGTGGTTGAGTGGCACACTGAGTCTATGGGCTATGTGTCATTTGGGTTGTATTGGTGGGTGGAGGTTGCTTGCATTTCTGCTTTGGATGTCTCTGTTGCTTGAGCAGATTATTATTGAGAGCCTCTATGAATGATTTTGTGTTTAAGTGTGTGGATTTTGGTGGTGTAGGTTTAGCGGGACTATGTGATGAGTGCGATGTGGTGCAAGTGTTTACCTTCTCCTCTTGACTGTCATGTTCAGTCTTGGTTGGAGAGAGCTTTACCTCCAGTTTGGCTAGATAAGTGCATCTTTCACAGGTTTTAATGTTGGGTGGGAGGAAGGGAGAGCCATCACGGACCCCAGGAACTACCGCCCCATTAGCCTGACGAGCCTGGTCTGCAAGGCCATGGAACATATCATCATGGAACTTATAAACAAAGGCATTGGTAATCTCCAAACTCTGAACCCCACCCAGTTTGGGATTGTAAAAGGCAGATCATGTCTCCTAAACCTGATAGACTTCTTTGAAACAGTCACCAAAGCCATAGACAAGGGTAAGGTGGTTCACACAGCCTATCTAGATCTTGCCAAGGCTTTCAACACCATCCCCCACTCTGGAATTATAGATAAACTCACTAAACTAGGTATAAATCCATATGTCACAAGATGGGTTGCCAACTGGCTCACTGACAGAACCCACACTGTAAAAGTAGCAGAGTCCAAATCCGACTTCAGATCAGTGACAAGTGGAGTACCACAGGGTTCAATCCTAGGTCCTCTCCTGTTTGATATCTACGTCTCTGAAGTACAGGCTAACACAGAAGGTCTGTCGCTAATGAAGTTCACAGATGACTGCAAACTAAGAGCAATAATTGAAACTCCTAACGATGTGGACATCCTACAAAAGGGCCTCACTGAGACAGATGCCTGGTGTCAAAGCCATGGCCTCAAGCTCAATGCCAAAAAGTGCATTGTCATCCCCTTTGGTAAAAACTCTGTACCCATGAACTACAACATAGGCAGTAGTATACTTAACACTGAAAGTGTGATAATAGACCTTGGGACACAGGTGGACAGTAGTCTCTTCTTTGATAATCACATCGCTACAGTAGTCAGGAAATCCTTCTACGTGGCACACCTCATCACAAAAGGTTTCTCATCCAGAAAAAAAGAGGTCATTGTTCCCCTCTACTTGACACTCATTAGACCCATTGTAGAGTACAATGCCCCTTTTCGAATGTACCTCACAAGACATCTACAACAACTGGAAAGGCCACAGAAATACCTCACAAAGACTATTACCGGCCTCAAATAAATGCCCTACGCAGACCGTATCAAAAAACTCCAGCTTTACTCCATCACATATCGCCTACTCAGAGGTGATCTCTACCTAACATACAAAGCTATGTCAAACCCAGAGCAGTTGGACATGCTCCACTTAAAGAAATCCCAATCCCTCCAAGCTACATGCTCTAGGGACCTAAACCTTGTCACCACAATAAACAGGACATGCCGGAGGAATAGATTCCTGTTTCAGAGAGTTCCCATTCTCTGGAATAAACTACCTATCTATATCAAACAAAGCTCCTCATTAGCACTCCTCAAGAAAAATCTTGATGTTTGGATGGGAAATAGGAAATTCACCCCGGGGATCACTTCTGTGGCTCTGCTCAACAGTGGCACAGGAAAATAATTTTCTTGGGTGGCAAAATCCAGGGTACCTTTTTGGCTGGGCTTGTATAGGCGTTAGGGCCAATAGCCTAGTACCTACCTATGAACCTATGAACATGTGCTTCTTTACAGAGCTACCAGTATGTCAGTAAACCAGCAGACTGACTTAGTACTCAGGGATCAGAAAACAGTGAGGCATGAAAAACAGAGGCAAGATTATTTCTACTGCTGTTAGAAAATGAATCATTCAAATGCTTTCGACAGGAGCTAAGGCATTTGTGTCATAAAATTATTCTATTTACACAGCATTCTGAAATCAGCACAAAATAAAATAAGACGTGAAATGATCAGAAAACTCTATTTAACAGTTTTTTTAACTTTGCATTACTCACATGCTTTCCTGCAGGGTAGTGGCAAGACTGGCCATTAAATTCCTGAAAAGCTAGTTTTCTCTGAGGAGTACCAGCACAAGTACAGCTGCAATGTGAGATGGAATGTGACTAACACCTCTGAAGCTTCATGTACACACCCTCCCCCAACCCCCAGACTGAGAATGTAAACAAAAACCAGCATCAAAACAAAAAATTGCTGGGACTGTCCTTTTAAGGGGTATGTGTAAAGAAACTTAAGGAAAAGAGAAAATAATATGCAACTGAAACAGCGGGCTGTAAAAGACCTTTTAAACTGATTAGCATTGGAGCATCCTAAAGCCATCCAGGTGGCTTGTTCCAAAGATGGGGTTCTTCATATGCAAACAGATATAATTTCAGAGGATTCGAGCCACATCTTCAAAACCCCCACCAGCCCCTGATAGGCTGAGCAGAGAATGTGGACCTGAAAGTAAGGCATGAGTAGCTCCTTCAAATGGGGGTGGGGGTGGGCCCATATCATGTAGGGCTAATTTAATGAAAACCAGAAGCTGACATGAAACTATACTAGCAGCTAATATAATCTCTGTAGGAGTAGTATAACATGGTGGCAGTTAAAAGTAACAGGAAGATGCTAGGCAGCACAGTTTTGAACTAGATGAACATGTTCACTGTCAGTTCACTTTCTGGAAGCACTAGTTAGGGTGAGTTGCAGTTGTGCAGTATGAAAAAAACAAGGTCTGTACACCCAGTACCAGGTTTCCAAATGGTAGGTGTCATCTTGTCCTTTTTTGTCAGCCTGTCTTCGAAGACCTCCAAGACACATGATTGATATACAAACTTTTCAGCAGCAGAAAGCCATCACTTCAGCTGCATTTACAACAGCATCTAACACAAATCTA